>NC_091231.1:23463006-23656333 GCF_040958095.1 Procambarus clarkii | reverse complement strand
ACTTGTGGTTTATGCAAGTATAGGCTTATAAGCTGGACACGAGTTCTCTCACATTGACAGTGGCTTGACGAAAAATGCAGACTGACCCCTCACTCATCTGGTGCCTTCGGGAGGTGGAGATGTTTGAGATATATATATCTCGAACTATCTACTTCTTTTGTAAGGTCTGATGGCGTAGTGGGTTAAAGCATACTAGTTATGCCAGCTACTGGAAGGTAGTTGTGCTTTCTGGGTTCGAGTCCCACTGGTGGGTGTTGTCCAAAGATTATTTATCTTCACTTGTGGTTTATGCAAGTATAGGCTTATAAGCTGGACACGAGTTCTCTCACATTGACAGTGGCTTGACGAAAATGCAGACTGACCCCTCACTCATCTGGTGCCTTCGGGAGGTGGAGATGTTTGAGATATATATATCTCGAACTATCTACTTCTTTTGTAAGGTCTGATGGCGTAGTGGGTTAAAGCATACTAGATATGCCAGCTACTGGAAGGTAGTTGTGCTTTCTGGGTTCGAGTCCCACTGGTGGGTGTTGTCCAAAGATTATTTATCTTCACTTGTGGTTTATGCAAGTATAGGCTTATAAGCTGGACACGAGTTCTCTCACATTGACAGTGGCTTGACGAAAAATGCAGACTGACCCCTCACTCATCTGGTGCCTTCGGGAGGTGGAGATGTTTGAGATATATATATCTCGAACTATCTACTTCTTTTGTAAGGTCTGATGGCGTAGTGGGTTAAAGCATACTAGTTATGCCAGCTACTGGAAGGTAGTTGTGCTTTCTGGGTTCGAGTCCCACTGGTGGGTGTTGTCCAAAGATTATTTATCTTCACTTGTGGTTTATGCAAGTATAGGCTTATAAGCTGGACACGAGTTCTCTCACATTGACAGAGGCTTGACGAAAAATGCAGACTGACCCCTCACCCATCTGGTGCCTTTGGGAGGTGGAGATGTTTGAGATATATATATCTCGAACTATCTACTTCTTTTGTAAGGTCTGATGGCGTAGTGGGTTAAAGCATACTAGTTATGCCAGCTACTGGAAGGTAGTTGTGCTTTCTGGGTTCGAGTCCCACTGGTGGGTGTTGTCCAAAGATTATTTATCTTCACTTGTGGTTTATGCAAGTATAGGCTTATAAGCTGGACACGAGTTCTCTCACATTGACAGTGGCTTGACGAAAAATGCAGACTGACCCCTCACTCATCTGGTTGCCTTCGGGAGGTGGAGATGTTTGAGATATATATATCTCGAACTATATACTTCTTTTGTAAGGTCTGATGGCGTAGTGGTGTAAAGCATACTAGTTATGCCAGCTACTGGAAGGTAGTTGTGCTTTCTGGGTTCGAGTCCCACTGGTGGGTGTTGTCCAAAGATTATTTATCTTCACTTGTGGTTTATGCAAGTATAGGCTTATAAGCTGGACACGAGTTTTCTCACATTGACAGTGGCTTGACGAAAAATGCAGACTGACCCCTCACTCATCTGGTGCCTTCGGGAGGTGGAGATGTTTGAGATATATATATCTCGAACTATCTACTTCTTTTGTAAGGTCTGATGGCGTAGTGGGTTAAAGCATACTAGTTATGCCAGCTACTGGAAGGTAGTTGTGCTTTCTGGGTTCGAGTCCCACTGGTGGGTGTTGTCCAAAGATTATTTATCTTCACTTGTGGTTTATGCAAGTATAGGCTTATAAGCTGGACACGAGTTCTCTCACATTGACAGTGGCTTGACGAAAAATGCAGACTGACCCCTCACTCATCTGGTGCCTTCGGGAGGTGGAGATGTTTGAGATATATATATCTCGAACTATCTACTTCTTTTGTAAGGTCTGATGGCGTAGTGGGTTAAAGCATACTAGTTATGCCAGCTACTGGAAGGTAGTTGTGCTTTCTGGGTTCGAGTCCCACTGGTGGGTGTTGTCCAAAGATTATTTATCTTCACTTGTGGTTTATGCAAGTATAGGCTTATAAGCTGGACACGAGTTCTCTCACATTGACAGTGGCTTGACGAAAAATGCAGACTGACCCCTCACTCATCTGGTGCCTTCGGGAGGTGGAGATGTTTGAGATATATATATCTCGAACTATCTACTTCTTTTGTAAGGTCTGATGGCGTAGTGGGTTAAAGCAGGGAGCCGGTCGGCCGAGCGGACAGCACGCTGGACTTGTGATCCTGTGGTCCTGGGGCGATCCCAGGCGCCGGCGAGAAACAATGGGCAGAGTTTCTTTCACCCTATGCCCCTGTTACCTAGCAGTAAAATAGGTACCTGGTGTTATTCAGCTGTCACGGGCTGCTTCCTGGGGGTGGAGGCCTGGTCGAGGACCGGGCCGCGGGGACACTAAAAAGCCCCGAAATCATCTCAAGATAATCTCAAGATACGAGTTATGCCAGCTACTGGAAGGTAGTTGTGCTTTCTGGGTTCGAGTCCCCACTGGTGGGTGTTGTCCAAAGATTATTTATCTTCACTTGTGGTTTATGCAAGTATAGGCTTATAAGCTGGACACGAGTTCTCTCACATTGACAGTGGCTTGACGAAAAGGTAGGTAGTTGTGCTTTCTGGGTTCGAGTCCCACTGGTGGGTGTTATCCAAAGATTATTTATCTTCACTTGTGGTTTATGCAAGTATAGGCTTATAAGCTGGACACGAGTTCTCTCACATTGACAGTGGCTTGACGAAAAATGCAGACTGACCCCTCACTCATCTGGTGCCTTCGGGAGGTGGAGATGTTTGAGATATATATATCTCGAACTATCTACTTCTTTTGTAAGGTCTGATGGCGTAGTGGGTTAAAGCATACTAGTTATGCCAGCTACTGGAAGGTAGTTGTGCTTTCTGGGTTCGAGTCCCACTGGTGGGTGTTGTCCAAAGATTATTTATCTTCACTTGTGGTTTATGCAAGTATAGGCTTATAAGCTGGACACGAGTTTTCTCACATTGACAGTGGCTTGACGAAAAATGCAGACTGACCCCTCACTCATCTGGTGCCTTCGGGAGGTGGAGATGTTTGAGATATATATATCTCGAACTATCTACTTCTTTTGTAAGGTCTGATGGCGTAGTGGGTTAAAGCATACTAGTTATGCCAGCTACTGGAAGGTAGTTGTGCTTTCTGGGTTCGAGTCCCACTGGTGGGTGTTGTCCAAAGATTATTTATCTTCACTTGTGGTTTATGCAAGTATAGGCTTATAAGCTGGACACGAGTTCTCTCACATTGACAGTGGCTTGACGAAAAATGCAGACTGACCCCTCACTCATCTGGTGCCTTCGGGAGGTGGAGATGTTTGAGATATATATATCTCGAACTATCTACTTCTTTTGTAAGGTCTGATGGCGTAGTGGGTTAAAGCATACTAGTTATGCCAGCTACTGGAAGGTAGTTGTGCTTTCTGGGTTCGAGTCCCACTGGTGGGTGTTGTCCAAAGATTATTTATCTTCACTTGTGGTTTATGCAAGTATAGGCTTATAAGCTGGACACGAGTTCTCTCACATTGACAGTGGCTTGACGAAAAATGCAGACTGACCCCTCACTCATCTGGTGCCTTCGGGAGGTGGAGATGTTTGAGATATATATATCTCGAACTATCTACTTCTTTTGTAAGGTCTGATGGCGTAGTGGGTTAAAGCAGGGAGCCGGTCGGCCGAGCGGACAGCACGCTGGACTTGTGATCCTGTGGTCCTGGGGTCGATCCCAGGCGCCGGCGAGAAACAATGGGCAGAGTTTCTTTCACCCTATGCCCCTGTTACCTAGCAGTAAAATAGGTACCTGGGTGTTATTCAGCTGTCACGGGCTGCTTCCTGGGGGTGGAGGCCTGGTCGAGGACCGGGCCGCGGGGACACTAAAAAGCCCCGAAATCATCTCAAGATAATCTCAAGATACGAGTTATGCCAGCTACTGGAAGGTAGTTGTGCTTTCTGGGTTCGAGTCCCACTGGTGGGTGTTGTCCAAAGATTATTTATCTTCACTTGTGGTTTATGCAAGTATAGGCTTATAAGCTGGACACGAGTTCTCTCACATTGACAGTGGCTTGACGAAAAGGTAGGTAGTTGTGCTTTCTGGGTTCGAGTCCCACTGGTGGGTGTTATCCAAAGATTATTTATCTTCACTTGTGGTTTATGCAAGTATAGGCTTATAAGCTGGACACGAGTTCTCTCACATTGACAGTGGCTTGACGAAAAATGCAGACTGACCCCTCACTCATCTGGTGCCTTCGGGAGGTGGAGATGTTTGAGATATATATATCTCGAACTATCTACTTCTTTTGTAAGGTCTGATGGCGTAGTGGGTTAAAGCAGGGAGCCGGTCGGCCGAGCGGACAGCACGCTGGACTTGTGATCCTGTGGTCCTGGGGTCGATCCCAGGCGCCGGCGAGAAACAATGGGCAGAGTTTCTTTCACCCTATGCCCCTGTTACCTAGCAGTAAAATAGGTACCTGGGTGTTATTCAGCTGTCACGGGCTGCTTCCTGGGGGTGGAGGCCTGGTCGAGGACCGGGCCGCGGGGACACTAAAAGCCCCGAAATCATCTCAAGATAATCTCAAGATACTAGTTATGCCAGCTACTGGAAGGTAGTTGTGCTTTCTGGGTTCGAGTCCCACTGGTGGGTGTTGTCCAAAGATTATTTATCTTCACTTGTGGTTTATGCAAGTATAGGCTTATAAGCTGGACACGAGTTCTCTCACATTGACAGTGGCTTGACGAAAAGGTAGGTAGTTGTGCTTTCTGGGTTCGAGTCCCACTGGTGGGTGTTATCCAAAGATTATTTATCTTCACTTGTGGTTTATGCAAGTATAGGCTTATAAGCTGGACACGAGTTCTCTCACATTGACAGTGGCTTGACGAAAAATGCAGACTGACCCCTCACTCATCTGGTGCCTTCGGGAGGTGGAGATGTTTGAGATATATATATCTCGAACTATCTACTTCTTTTGTAATGTCTGATGGCGTAGTGGGTTAAAGCATACTAGTTATGCCAGCTACTGGAAGGTAGTTGTGCTCTCTGGGTTCGAGTCCCACTGGTGGGTGTTGTCCAAAGATTATATATATATATATATATATATATATATATATATATATATATATATATATATATATATATATATATATATATATATATATATATATATATATATATATATATATATATATATATATACGACATAGGTACGACATATATATATATATATATATATATATATATATATATATATATATATATATATATATATATATATATATATATATACGACATAGGTACGACATATATATATATATATATATGTGTGTATATCACGAAAATAAACACGTG
Source organism: Procambarus clarkii (assembly GCF_040958095.1). Lineage (NCBI taxonomy): Eukaryota > Metazoa > Arthropoda > Malacostraca > Decapoda > Cambaridae > Procambarus > Procambarus clarkii. Next base: position 23,651,027 of record NC_091231.1, on the reverse strand, counting down.
ATTAAGAATGTGACAATGTCAGACCACGGAGGAAAAATGAAACAGGAAATTTCCTTAAGTACTTTCGTATATTAAATACATCTTCAGAAGGTCACCTTCTGAAGATGTATTTAATATACGAAAGTACTTAAGGAAATTTCCTGTTTCATTTTTCCTCCGTGGTCTGACATTGTCATATATATATATATATATATATATATATATATATATATATATATATATATATATATATATATATATATATATATATATATATATATATATATATATTGTGACGGTAACGCGTTGGTGTTCGGCTGTTCAAAGCTAGGGGTATGGCCTCGTCACATATAGAAAAAAAAATAGAAAATCTGGAACTTCGTCTGTGGTAAGGTAAGGAGAAGACACACAAAACACAAGTAAATTTTAACAATGAAATTTTAATTACGTTAAAGAAAGCAAAACATAAATAAAATGGACACACAAATTCGTATAATAAAAGCAATCAAAATAATAAGAATAATTAAATGGTAAAATGAAAAGTTACGTTAAGACAAATGAACAAATAACAAGAGTATGGCAAACAATGGAAATAGGTGCCGGAATATTGGCTTCAAGCTATCACTTCTCTTAGTATACGTAAGCCTGGGGCTTTAGTCTACCAACGAGACGTGTTAACCTGTCGAAAGCACGGGATATTCTGAGGACTGAGGACGTGGTGGCCCCAGACATCAAGTAGTGTGGTGGGTGGAGTGCAGTTGCAACTGGATCCGCAGCCAATCAGCGATGAGCAGGCGACAAGACAGGTAGTTTGGTGGTTCGAGGTGGAGCAGGTGTTCCTGGCTGCATACGTTTTGCGCTTCTGGCAAAACTTGGTGTTGTTGTCGTTGTTGGATATTTCATCCATACTACTTTTATATAGATGTATGTATCGACGAACATTGGAGGGAAGAGCAGGCTCAATCTCTTGAAGGAGATTATCGTCACAACTATCCCCCGAAGCCTGCGATTCTGGAAGAAGTACGTCGTTATGTGGTGGAGTAATAGATGGAGTCGCTTCTACTTCATAAACTCTGGAGAGATCATGGGCTAAGATGTTGTCGGAATCTTGGTATAGCGTGTCTCCAGGTGGAATTTCTGCAGTTATCAAGCCCATAGTAGAAGACGTTGAGATGAGAAGTGGGCGTGCTGCAGGAGGTGTAGGGTGGTGTGGTCCGTGTTGATGGTGGACCGAGCACTTTTCAGGTGTGGAGTGAAGTGCTGGAGCTTCAGGATGATGAAGAGTAGCTCCTTGCCAATTGTTCCGTAGTTCCTTGTAGCAGTAGTCGCTGACAGGTGTATTCTCCTCGCCTCGTTGCAGCATCACGACACCACCAACGTCGGTACCATTGGCGTCGACATGGAGGATGAAGGGCTTATCTGACGAGGTGAGAGTGGTATTAGAATATGGCAAAGGAGCACTATTAGGGTCCTGAAAATGGTTGGGATTATCAATATGGATTTTTGAATGAGAAAGCGTGGATTCCTTGTTGGTGCTTTCGGGAGGAGAAGCTGGGATGGTCTCACTGTGGATGTAGGGTTCTGTGAAGGTAGAGTAATGGATTAGGACAGTGGGAGGAGTACCATTATATTGCTTCAGGAGGTTGACGTGGCACAGCTGGGTCCTCCGCCGCCTATCTGGAGTTTCGATTACGTAGTTGTTGTTGCTTCTGCACTCTTTGACGCGGTAGGGTCCTGAAAATCTGTTTTGTAAAGGAGAACCTGGGATAGGAAGATATGCAAGTATGAAGTCTCCCGGCTTAAATTTTCTTACTTTGCTGGTCTGGTCGTAATGAGTCTTCATCCTCTCCTGGGCTTTCAATAGATTATCATGGGCAAAGCGGTGGACTCTCTCTAGAATGTGTTGAAGGTTTTGAAGAAACTGGGGCACATTCTGATGCTCACTGAAGGTGGCATCTCTGAGAGAGTCTTTGAAAGCCTTAAGGGGAGTACGGCACTTACGGCCGTAGAGCATCTCATAAGGAGATACTCCTAGGGACTCATTGGGAAGACTTCTGTAAATACACATTATAAGGTCGATTTGCTTATCCCAATCCTTAGAGGTTTCACTACAAAACTTTTTCAAGAGTGCTTTGATAGTCTGATGACTACGTTCAAGAGAACCCTGTGAAGCAGGATGATAGGGGCTGGACAATACCTGTTTGATGTTGAACTCCTCCAGTGTCCTTTTGAAGAGATAACTGGTGAAGTTGGTACCACAGTCGCTCTGAATCTCCCTGGGAAATCCGTATTGAGTGAAGATCTTCAATAGATGTTTTACAACCGTAGCAGCCGTGATGTTCTTCACTGCAACTGCTATGGGAAATCTGGTGGTAGGACACAGGATGGTTAAGATATAGGCGTTACCTGAACTGGTCCGAGGTAAAGGACCAACACAGTCTATAATAAGTCTGTGGAAAGGTTCCGCAGGCACCTGTATGGGAATCAGTGGCGCTCTGGGAATGGAGATGTTCGGTTTGCCTGCTATCTGACATGTATGACACTGTTTTACGTACTGTTTGACGCTATTTACCATACCTGGCCAGTAGTAGTCTTGACGAATTCCATGGTAATTCTTGTTGAATCCGTAGTGGGAGAGTGCTCCGTGGGCCAGGTGTAGAATAGTGGGCCGCAGGCTGGTAGGAATCACAAGTTGTTCGATGTTGGCCCAATCGTCCTCCTCCTTCAGTTTACTGGGTCTATATCTGCGGTAGAGCAAGTCGTTCTCTAGGAAGAACCCAGGAATACTGTCGGGTTGAGTCTCAGCCTGGAAAAACAATGGTGTTAAAGTAAGATCTTCCCTCTGCAACTTACGGAACTCCAACTTGGTCAGATTCGGGGGTAGTTTCTGAGGGTCTTGAGGGACAGCGGTAGCAGTAGAGTCAGCTGGCTGTGGACGTGCGGCTTGTGCACGGGTGGTCACGAGAACTGGAGGAGAAACTTCATCACTCTCTTGAACCTCTGCTGGAACATACGCTAGTATAGGGTTAATTGGCACAGAGGTACACACCTGGGGTTTGTCCATGACGATCAGGTTGGTCGGATGCAGGTCTTCTGCCAAGTCGTTGCCCAGGAGAAGTTGCACTCCAGGCATGGGAAAAGGCTTTTCCCTGACGGCGACTTGGACTTCTCCGTTCACGTAGGGACAATCCAGGTGGACTCTGGCGAGAGGGTATGGAGTGGTAGCAGTGAGGTCAGTGATGAAGACAGTTTCTCCGGTGTAGGTGATGTTGGGCACAGCCGACTTCAAGATGATCGATTGAAGAGATGTGGGCAGGTGTGTGGGATGTGGCCAGCTGTGTGGGATGTGCGGAGCTGTGTGTGATGTGGGGGGGCTGTGCGGGATGTGGGCACCTGCTAGGGATATGGGCAGCTGTGTGGGATTTGGGCAGCTGTGTGAGATGTTATCAGTTGTGTGAGATGTGGGCAGCTGTGTGAGATGTTAGCAGCTGTGTGATTTATGGGCATCTGTGTGAGTTATGGGCCGCTGTGTGAGATGTGGGCAGCTGTTAGGGATGTGGGCATCTGTTTGGGATTTGGGCAGCTGTGTGAGACGTTAGCAGCTGTGTGAGATGTGGGCAGCTGTGTGAGATGTGGGCAGCTGTGTGTAATGTGGGCTGTTATGTGGTATGTGGGCAACAGTGTGGGATGTGGGCAGGTGTCTGGAATGTGGGTAGTTGTGTGGGATATGGGCAGATGTGTGGCATGTGGGCAGCTGTGTAGGATGTGGGTAGCTGTGTGGGATGTGGGCAGCTGTGAGGGATTTGGGCAGCTGTGTGAGATGTGGGCAGCTTTATGGGATGTTGGCTGCTTTGTGGGATGTGGGCAGCTGTGTGGGATGTGGGCAGCTGTGTGGGATGTTGGCAGCTGTGTGGGATGTGGGCAGCTGTGTGGGATGTGGGCAGCTGTGTGGGATGTGGGCAGCTGTGCGGGATGTGGGCAGATGTGTGGAATGTGGGCAGTAGGGAGGGATGTGGGCAGCTGTGAGGGATGTTGGGAGCTGTGTGGGATGTGGGCAGCTGTGTGGAATGTGTGGAACTGTGTGGGATGTGGGCAGCTGTGTGGGATGTGGGCAGCTGTAAGGGATGTAGGGAGCTGTGTGGGATGTGGGCAGCTGTGTGGGATGTGGGCAGCTGTGTGGGATGTGGGCAGCTGTGTGGGATGTGGGCAGCTGTGCGGGATGTGGGCAGATGTGTGGGATGTGGGCAGCTGTGTGGTATGTGTGGAGCTGTGTGGGATGTGGGCAGCTGTGAGGGATGTGGGCAGCTGTGTGGGATGTGGGCAGCAGTGAGGGATGTGGGCAGCTGTGCGGGATGTGGGCAGATGTGTGGAATGTGGGCAGCAGGGAGGGATGTGGGCAGCTGTGAGGGATGTGGGCATCTGTGTGGGATGTGGGCAGCTGTGAGAGATGGGGGCAGCTGTGTGAGTTATGGGCATCTGTTTGAGTTATGGGCAGCAGTGTGGGATGTGGGCAGCTGTGAGAGATGTGGGCAGGTGTGTGGGATGTGGGCAGCTGTGTGGAATGTGGGCAGCTGTGAGAGATGTGGGCAGCTGTGAGAGATGTGGGCAGCTGTGTGGGATGTGGGCAGCTGTGTGGGATGTGGGCAGCTGTGTGGGATGTGGGCAGCTGTGTGGAATGTGGGCCTCTGTGAGAGATGAGGGCAGCTGTGAGAGATGTGGGCAGCTGTGTGGGATGTGGGCAGCTGTGTGGGATGTGGGCAGCTGTGAGAGATGTGGGCAGCTGTGTGGGATGTGGGCAGCTGTGTGGGATGTGGGCAGCTGTGAGAGATGTGGGCAGCTGTGTGGGATGTGGACAGCTGTGTGGGATGATGGCAGCTGTGAGAGATGTGGGCAGCTGTGTGGGATGTGGGCAGCTGTGTGGGATGTGGGCAGCTGTGAGAGATGTGGGCAGCTGTGTGGGATGTGGGCAGCTGTGTGGGATGTGGGCAGCTGTGAGAGATGTGGGCAGCTGTCTGGGATTGGGGAACTGTGTGGGATGTTTGCAGCTGTGTGGGATGTGGGCAGCTGTTTGGGTAATGTTGTTTACTGTTATAGTTGTGCGATGTTCAATGATGTTAATTTCCTGTTCAATGCTATGTGTTATTTCTTGTTCAATGTGTTGATAACGAAGATTTATTGTAATAGAATCGTTTAGTTGTTAACTAGTCAGTGTTGCAAGTCTGTATGTCTGCGTTCTGATAGTTCGAGTAACTTATATACTGATGACCACAGGTGATGGATGTTTAGGAGGAACCCTGAGGAGGGAACCTCTCCCCCCTCCCGGGGGCCCAGGGTAGTGGACTCTCCCAATCTGGTGAGAGGCTGGGTAAGGGGTAAGGAGGGGCGGTGGTGGGGAGTATTCGTCCCCCTGGTGGTTTTGGGACGGCAGATGGGAGCTGACACTCTCGCAACATCCATGCGTTTGGCAGAAACCACTGAATCTCTCCCATTAAGCACAAATCTATTATGTATCAGTTGACCAGGTTGTGTAAACCGACTGTCACCAAGGCTCTCCCAGTAGTCACAAATAGTGAAGTGTAAACTAAGGGAAACCAGTGGTCTCTATTGGATAGGAGAGCTATTGAGATGAAAAGAGGATGTGGGAGGAATCCTAAAATTATCAAACGTAACCCAAAACCGAATAAGGGTTTTGTATTCATAGATTATCCTACTCCCCTTCCTCCCACCTTATATACATGTCGTGCCAAGGTCATCCCTCTCGTCATCCCTTTCCCCTATCATCCATCCCTACCTCCATAGAGAGAGAATAAGAGACTGACAGTCTCTTAAGACAGATAGGAAGACAAAAACATGAACATAAACAGAATAAGACGTAGGTAGACACATACAGACTGATCTGGGATGCCCAGATCACTGGCTCACACAGCCTACGTGTTAACCGAACCTCTCCCTCCAATGATAACCAAATATGACCAACCCTTCTCTGAAAGTGAGATGTGCTTGCGATATATATATCGATATATATGGATACATACACAAAAACAGAGAGACAGAGACAGGAAGATAGACAAACACAAACATAGAGGGTGGCAGACAAAAACAGAAAGACAAAGAAAGAAGAGATAGATAAATCGATAGATATGGTAGCCCGAAGCATCTGGCCTCCAGCCTCAAACAGGCTGACATTCTTATATATTAATATTGATATAATAATAATAATGAGAAAATCCGTAGGGATCATGATGATGATTGGAACATATGTAGCGGAGATTCCCACGCACACGCCCCAGACAATCATATCACGACTAGGTCAAAAGCATTACAACCTGGAGTTCTACTGGACATACGAGGGTTTCCTGAGGCTTCCACTGAAGCCGGGACAGAATTTTCACACAATCCCACATGCAATCCGGCTCTGTCATCTAGGAATGTTCTACCTCAGGAAGCCTCAATACACAATCATGTGTTCAGTGGAACGCCAGGTTGCAATCCTTTTTACCATGTCATGGCCTGGTTGTCTGGGGAGTGTGTGTGGGAATACTCACTTTATAGGTTCAAATCCTCATCACAACTCCAACGGATTGTCTTATTGATATATCACTCCAGAGTGTTTACTCTCTGTTTAATAATAATAATAATAATAATAATAATAATAATAATAATAATAATAATAATAATAATAATAATAATAATAATAATAATAATAATAATAATAATAATAATAATATTAATAATAATAATAATAATAATAATAATAATAATAATAATAATAATAATAATAATGTGCATGGTACAATTGGTTGTTCATCTAGGTGGTAATGTGGGTTTGATGCCGGCGTCGCTGTGCGTGGTAGGTGTAACGTGTCTGCTGCTGCACCAGCTGCTGCTGGCTCACTACAACAGCGGCCTCATCACTGCCCTGGCAGTGGGACCACCTCTCACACTCATCTCTAACTTAAACGATATCAACCGCAACCCCTCACTCACTCTTGGCTATGTTAAAGGTTCTTCTCTAACCGAACATTTTAAGGTGAGTTATATTATATTGTAATCAAGTACCCGAAAAACATGTATCCACACTTTCAGAGCAGGTAACTCAAAATGGTTTTTTTGTTTTTCTTCGATAAAATCTATCTTAAGTTGGATATGGGCTTGGATATTTAAAAGGAAATAAAGAGTATATATGTATTGAACTCAGAGTGGAAAACTGTTGTAGAAAGAGTGGCCCAAGGCTATGTCCTGGGACCCGTGTTGTTTAACACTCACACACACACACACATACATTTAAATATATATATATCGTGGTGGTACCCCTAAATATATATATATATATATATATATATATATATATATATATATATATATATATATATATATATATATATATATATATATATATATATATATATATATATATACATATATATATATATATATATATATATATATATATATATATATATATATATATATATATATATATATGTTTATATATATATATATATATATATATATATATATATATATATATATATATATATATATATATATATGTCGTACCTAGTAGCCAGAACGCACTTCTCAGCCTACTATGCAAGGCCAGATTTGCCTAATAAGCCAAGTTTTACTGAATTAATATAGTTTCTCAATTTTTTTTCTTATAAAATGATAAAGCTACCAATTTCATTATGTATGAGGTCAATTTGTTTTATTGGAGTTAAAATTAACGTAGATATATGACCTAACCTAACCAACCCTACCTAACCTAACCTAACTTATCTTTATAGGTTAGGTTAGGTTAGTTAGCCGAAAAAGTTAGGTTAGGTTAGGTTAGGTAGGTTAGGTAGTCGAAAAAATCTTAATTCAGTAAAACTTGGCTTATTAGGCAAATCAGGCCTTGCATAGTAGGCTGAGAAGTGTGTTCTGGCTACTAGGTACGACATATATATATATATATATATATATATATATATATATATATATATATATATATACATATATATATATATATATATATATATATATATATATATATATATATATATATATATATATATATCCCTATACTTGCATAAACCACAAGTGAAGATAAATAATCTTTGGACAACACCCACCAGTGGGACTCGAACCCAGAAAGCACAACTACCTTCCAGTAGCTGGCATAACTAGTATGCTTTAACCCACTACGCCATCAGACCTTACAAAAGAAGTAGATAGTTAGAGATATATATATCTCAAACATCTCCACCTCCCGAAGGCACCAGATGAGTGAGGGGTCAGTCTGCATTTTTCGTCAAGCCACTGTCAATGTGAGAGAACTCGTGTCCAGCTTATAAGCCTATACTTGCATAAACCACAAGTGAAGATAAATAATCTTTGGACAACACCCACCAGTGGGACTCGAACCCAGAAAGCACAACTACCTTCCAGTAGCTGGCATAACTAGTATGCTTTAACCCACTTCGCCATCAGACCTTACAAAAGAAGTAGATAGTTCGAGATATATATATCTCAAACATCTCCACCTCCCGAAGGCACCAGATGAGTGAGGGGTCAGTCTGCATTTTTCGTCAAGCCACTGTCAATGTGAGAGAACTCGTGTCCAGCTTATAAGCCTATACTTGCATAAACCACAAGTGAAGATAAATAATCTTTGGACAACACCCACCAGTGGGACTCGAACCCAGAAAGCACAACTACCTTCCAGTAGCTGGCATAACTAGTATGCTTTAACCCACTACGCCATCAGACCTTACAAAAGAAGTAGATAGTTCGAGATATATATATCTCAAACATCTCCACCTCCCGAAGGCACCAGATCTGGTGCCTTCGGGAGGTGGAGATGTTTGAGATATATATATCTCGAACTATCTACTTCTTTTGTAAGGTCTGATGGCGTAGTGGGTTAAAGCATACTAGTTATGCCAGCTACTGGAAGGTAGTTGTGCTTTCTGGGTTCGAGTCCCACTGGTGGGTGTTGTCCAAAGATTATTTATCTTCACTTGTGGTTTATGCAAGTATAGGCTTATAAGCTGGACACGAGTTCTCTCACATTGACAGTGGCTTGACGAAAAATGCAGACTGACCCCTCACTCATCTGGTGCCTTCGGGAGGTGAAGATGTTTGAGATATATATATCTCGAACTATCTACTTCTTTTGTAAGGTCTGATGGCGTAGTGGGTTAAAGCATACTAGTTATGCCAGCTACTGGAAGGTAGTTGTGCTTTCTGGGTTCGAGTCCCACTGGTGGGTGTTGTCCAAAGATTATTTATCTTCACTTGTGGTTTATGCAAGTATAGGCTTATAAGCTGGACACGAGTTCTCTCACATTGACAGTGGCTTGACGAAAAATGCAGACTGACCCCTCACTCATCTGGTGCCTTCGGGAGGTGGAGATGTTTGAGATATATATATCTCGAACTATCTACTTCTTTTGTAAGGTCTGATGGCGTAGTGGGTTAAAGCATACTAGTTATGCCAGCTACTGGAAGGTAGTTGTGCTTTCTGGGTTCGAGTCCCACTGGTGGGTGTTGTCCAAAGATTATTTATCTTCACTTGTGGTTTATGCAAGTATAGGCTTATAAGCTGGACACGAGTTCTCTCACATTGACAGTGGCTTGACGAAAAATGCAGACTGACCCCTCACTCATCTGGTGCCTTCGGGAGGTGAAGATGTTTGAGATATATATATCTCGAACTATCTACTTCTTTTGTAAGGTCTGATGGCGTAGTTGGTTAAAGCATACTAGTTATGCCAGCTACTGGAAGGTAGTTGTGCTTTCTGGGTTCGAGTCCCACTGGTGGGTGTTGTCCAAAGATTATTTATCTTCACTTGTGGTTTATGCAAGTATAGGCTTATAAGCTGGACACGAGTTCTCTCACATTGACAGTGGCTTGACGAAAAATGCAGACTGACCCCTCACTCATCTGGTGCCTTCGGGAGGTGGAGATGTTTGAGATATATATATCTCGAACTATCTACTTCTTTTGTAAGGTCTGATGGCGTAGTGGGTTAAAGCATACTAGTTATGCCAGCTACTGGAAGGTAGTTGTGCTTTCTGGGTTCGAGTCCCACTGGTGGGTGTTGTCCAAAGATTATTTATCTTCACTTGTGGTTTATGCAAGTATAGGCTTATAAGCTGGACACGAGTTCTCTCACATTGACAGTGGCTTGACGAAAAATGCAGACTGACCCCTCACTCATCTGGTGCCTTCGGGAGGTGGAGATGTTTGAGATATATATATCTCGAACTATCTACTTCTTTTGTAAGGTCTGATGGCGTAGTGGGTTAAAGCATACTAGTTATGCCAGCTACTGGAAGGTAGTTGTGCTTTCTGGGTTCGAGTCCCACTGGTGGGTGTTGTCCAAAGATTATTTATCTTCACTTGTGGTTTATGCAAGTATAGGCTTATAAGCTGGACACGAGTTCTCTCACATTGACAGTGGCTTGACGAAAAATGCAGACTGACCCCTCACTCATCTGGTGCCTTCGGGAGGTGGAGATGTTTGAGATATATATATCTCGAACTATCTACTTCTTTTGTAAGGTCTGATGGCGTAGTGGGTTAAAGCATACTAGTTATGCCAGCTACTGGAAGGTAGTTGTGCTTTCTGGGTTCGAGTCCCACTGGTGGGTGTTGTCCAAAGATTATTTATCTTCACTTGTGGTTTATGCAAGTATAGGCTTATAAGCTGGACACGAGTTCTCTCACATTGACAGTGGCTTGACGAAAAATGCAGACTGACCCCTCACTCATCTGGTGCCTTCGGGAGGTGGAGATGTTTGAGATATATATATCTCAAACTATCTACTTCTTTTGTAAGGTCTGATGGCGTAGTGGGTTAAAGCATACTAGTTATGCCAGCTACTGGAAGGTAGTTGTGCTTTCTGGGTTCGAGTCCCACTGGTGGGTGTTGTCCAAAGATTATTTATCTTCACTTGTGGTTTATGCAAGTATAGGCTTATAAGCTGGACACGAGTTCTCTCACATTGACAGTGGCTTGACGAAAAATGCAGACTGACCCCTCACTCATCTGGTGCCTTCGGGAGGTGGAGATGTTTGAGATATATATATCTCGAACTATCTACTTCTTTTGTAAGGTCTGATGGCATAGTGGGTTAAAGCATACTAGTTATGCCAGCTACTGGAAGGTAGTTGTGCTGTCTGGGTTCGAGTCCCACTGGTGGGTGTTGTCCAAAGATTATTTATCTTCACTTGTGGTTTATGCAAGTATAGGCTTATAAGCTGGACACGAGTTCTCTCACATTGACAGTGGCTTGACGAAAAATGCAGACTGACCCCTCACTCATCTGGTGCCTTCGGGAGGTGGAGATGTTTGAGATATATATATCTCGAACTATCTACTTTTTTTGTAAGGTCTGATGGCGTAGTGGGTTAAAGCATACTAGTTATGCCAGCTACTGGAAGGTAGTTGTGCTTTCTGGGTTCGAGTCCCACTGGTGGGTGTTGTCCAAAGATTATTTATCTTCACTTGTGGTTTATGCAAGTATAGGCTTATAAGCTGGACACGAGTTCTCTCACATTGACAGTGGCTTGACGAAAAATGCAGACTGACCCCTCACTCATCTGGTGCCTTCGGGAGGTGGAGATGTTTGAGATATATATATCTCGAACTATCTACTTCTTTTGTAAGGTCTGATGGCGTAGTGGGTTAAAGCATACTAGTTATGCCAGCTACTGGAAGGTAGTTGTGCTTTCTGGGTTCGAGTCCCACTGGTGGGTGTTGTCCAAAGATTATTTATCTTCACTTGTGGTTTATGCAAGTATAGGCTTATAAGCTGGACACGAGTTCTCTCACATTGACAGTGGCTTGACGAAAAATGCAGACTGACCCCTCACTCATCTGGTGCCTTCGGGAGGTGGAGATGTTTGAGATATATATATCTCGAACTATCTACTTCTTTTGTAAGGTCTGATGGCGTAGTGGGTTAAAGCATACTAGATATGCCAGCTACTGGAAGGTAGTTGTGCTTTCTGGGTTCGAGTCCCACTGGTGGGTGTTGTCCAAAGATTATTTATCTTCACTTGTGGTTTATGCAAGTATAGGCTTATAAGCTGGACACGAGTTCTCTCACATTGACAGTGGCTTGACGAAAAATGCAGACTGACCCCTCACTCATCTGGTGCCTTCGGGAGGTGGAGATGTTTGAGATATATATATCTCGAACTATCTACTTCTTTTGTAAGGTCTGATGGCGTAGTGGGTTAAAGCATACTAGTTATGCCAGCTACTGGAAGGTAGTTGTGCTTTCTGGGTTCGAGTCCCACTGGTGGGTGTTGTCCAAAGATTATTTATCTTCACTTGTGGTTTATGCAAGTATAGGCTTATAAGCTGGACACGAGTTCTCTCACATTGACAGTGGCTTGACGAAAAATGCAGACTGACCCCTCACCCATCTGGTGCCTTTGGGAGGTGGAGATGTTTGAGATATATATATCTCGAACTATCTACTTCTTTTGTAAGGTCTGATGGCGTAGTGGGTTAAAGCATACTAGTTATGCCAGCTACTGGAAGGTAGTTGTGCTTTCTGGGTTCGAGTCCCACTGGTGGGTGTTGTCCAAAGATTATTTATCTTCACTTGTGGTTTATGCAAGTATAGGCTTATAAGCTGGACACGAGTTCTCTCACATTGACAGTGGCTTGACGAAAAATGCAGACTGACCCCTCACTCATCTGGTGCCTTCGGGAGGTGGAGATGTTTGAGATATATATATCTCGAACTATCTACTTCTTTTGTAAGGTCTGATGGCGTAGTGGGTTAAAGCATACTAGTTATGCCAGCTACTGGAAGGTAGTTGTGCTTTCTGGGTTCGAGTCCCACTGGTGGGTGTTGTCCAAAGATTATTTATCTTCACTTGTGGTTTATGCAAGTATAGGCTTATAAGCTGGACACGAGTTTTCTCACATTGACAGTGGCTTGACGAAAAATGCAGACTGACCCCTCACTCATCTGGTGCCTTCGGGAGGTGGAGATGTTTGAGATATATATATCTCGAACTATCTACTTCTTTTGTAAGGTCTGATGGCGTAGTGGGTTAAAGCATACTAGTTATGCCAGCTACTGGAAGGTAGTTGTGCTTTCTGGGTTCGAGTCCCACTGGTGGGTGTTGTCCAAAGATTATTTATCTTCACTTGTGGTTTATGCAAGTATAGGCTTATAAGCTGGACACGAGTTCTCTCACATTGACAGTGGCTTGACGAAAAATGCAGACTGACCCCTCACTCATCTGGTGCCTTCGGGAGGTGGAGATGTTTGAGATATATATATCTCGAACTATCTACTTCTTTTGTAAGGTCTGATGGCGTAGTGGGTTAAAGCATACTAGTTATGCCAGCTACTGGAAGGTAGTTGTGCTTTCTGGGTTCGAGTCCCACTGGTGGGTGTTGTCCAAAGATTATTTATCTTCACTTGTGGTTTATGCAAGTATAGGCTTATAAGCTGGACACGAGTTCTCTCACATTGACAGTGGCTTGACGAAAAATGCAGACTGACCCCTCACTCATCTGGTGCCTTCGGGAGGTGGAGATGTTTGAGATATATATATCTCGAACTATCTACTTCTTTTGTAAGGTCTGATGGCGTAGTGGGTTAAAGCAGGGAGCCGGTCGGCCGAGCGGACAGCACGCTGGACTTGTGATCCTGTGGTCCTGGGGTCGATCCCAGGCGCCGGCGAGAAACAATGGGCAGAGTTTCTTTCACCCTATGCCCCTGTTACCTAGCAGTAAAATAGGTACCTGGGTGTTATTCAGCTGTCACGGGCTGCTTCCTGGGGGTGGAGGCCTGGTCGAGGACCGGGCCGCGGGGACACTAAAAAGCCCCGAAATCATCTCAAGATAATCTCAAGATACGAGTTATGCCAGCTACTGGAAGGTAGTTGTGCTTTCTGGGTTCGAGTCCCACTGGTGGGTGTTGTCCAAAGATTATTTATCTTCACTTGTGGTTTATGCAAGTATAGGCTTATAAGCTGGACACGAGTTCTCTCACATTGACAGTGGCTTGACGAAAAGGTAGGTAGTTGTGCTTTCTGGGTTCGAGTCCCACTGGTGGGTGTTATCCAAAGATTATTTATCTTCACTTGTGGTTTATGCAAGTATAGGCTTATAAGCTGGACACGAGTTCTCTCACATTGACAGTGGCTTGACGAAAAATGCAGACTGACCCCTCACTCATCTGGTGCCTTCGGGAGGTGGAGATGTTTGAGATATATATATCTCGAACTATCTACTTCTTTTGTAAGGTCTGATGGCGTAGTGGGTTAAAGCAGGGAGCCGGTCGGCCGAGCGGACAGCACGCTGGACTTGTGATCCTGTGGTCCTGGGGTCGATCCCAGGCGCCGGCGAGAAACAATGGGCAGAGTTTCTTTCACCCTATGCCCCTGTTACCTAGCAGTAAAATAGGTACCTGGGTGTTATTCAGCTGTCACGGGCTGCTTCCTGGGGGTGGAGGCCTGGTCGAGGACCGGGCCGCGGGGACACTAAAAAGCCCCGAAATCATCTCAAGATAATCTCAAGATACTAGTTATGCCAGCTACTGGAAGGTAGTTGTGCTTTCTGGGTTCGAGTCCCACTGGTGGGTGTTGTCCAAAGATTATTTATCTTCACTTGTGGTTTATGCAAGTATAGGCTTATAAGCTGGACACGAGTTCTCTCACATTGACAGTGGCTTGACGAAAAGGTAGGTAGTTGTGCTTTCTGGGTTCGAGTCCCACTGGTGGGTGTTATCCAAAGATTATTTATCTTCACTTGTGGTTTATGCAAGTATAGGCTTATAAGCTGGACACGAGTTCTCTCACATTGACAGTGGCTTGACGAAAAATGCAGACTGACCCCTCACTCATCTGGTGCCTTCGGGAGGTGGAGATGTTTGAGATATATATATCTCGAACTATCTACTTCTTTTGTAATGTCTGATGGCGTAGTGGGTTAAAGCATACTAGTTATGCCAGCTACTGGAAGGTAGTTGTGCTCTCTGGGTTCGAGTCCCACTGGTGGGTGTTGTCCAAAGATTATATATATATATATATATATATATATATATATATATATATATATATATATATATATATATATATATATATATATATATATATATATATATATATATATATATATATATATATATGACATAGGTACGACATATATATATATATATATATATATATATATATATATATATATATATATATATATATATACGACATAGGTACGACATATATATATATATATATATATGTGTGTATATCACGAAAATAAACACGTGATTAAGAATGTGACAATGTCAGACCACGGAGGAAAAATGAAACAGGAAATTTCCTTAAGTACTTTCGTATATTAAATACATCTTCAGAAGGTCACCTTCTGAAGATGTATTTAATATACGAAAGTACTTAAGGAAATTTCCTGTTTCATTTTTCCTCCGTGGTCTGACATTGTCATATATATATATATATATATATATATATATATATATATATATATATATATATATATATATATATATATATATATATATATATATATATATATTGTGACGGTAACGCGTTGGTGTTCGGCTGTTCAAAGCTAGGGGTATGGCCTCGTCACATATAGAAAAAAAAAATAGAAAATCTGGAACTTCGTCTGTGGTAAGGTAAGGAGAAGACACACAAAACACAAGTAAATTTTAACAATGAAATTTTAATTACGTTAAAGAAAGCAAAACATAAATAAAATGGACACACAAATTCGTATAATAAAAGCAATCAAAATAATAAGAATAATTAAATGGTAAAATGAAAAGTTACGTTAAGACAAATGAACAAATAACAAGAGTATGGCAAACAATGGAAATAGGTGCCGGAATATTGGCTTCAAGCTATCACTTCTCTTAGTATACGTAAGCCTGGGGCTTTAGTCTACCAACGAGACGTGTTAACCTGTCGAAAGCACGGGATATTCTGAGGACTGAGGACGTGGTGGCCCCAGACATCAAGTAGTGTGGTGGGTGGAGTGCAGTTGCAACTGGATCCGCAGCCAATCAGCGATGAGCAGGCGACAAGACAGGTAGTTTGGTGGTTCGAGGTGGAGCAGGTGTTCCTGGCTGCATACGTTTTGCGCTTCTGGCAAAACTTGGTGTTGTTGTCGTTGTTGGATATTTCATCCATACTACTTTTATATAGATGTATGTATCGACGAACATTGGAGGGAAGAGCAGGCTCAATCTCTTGAAGGAGATTATCGTCACAACTATCCCCCGAAGCCTGCGATTCTGGAAGAAGTACGTCGTTATGTGGTGGAGTAATAGATGGAGTCGCTTCTACTTCATAAACTCTGGAGAGATCATGGGCTAAGATGTTGTCGGAATCTTGGTATAGCGTGTCTCCAGGAGGAATTTCTGCAGTTATCAAGCCCATAGTAGAAGACGTTGAGATGAGAAGTGGGCGTGCTGCAGGAGGTGTAGGGTGGTGTGGTCCGTGTTGATGGTGGACCGAGCACTTTTCAGGTGTGGAGTGAAGTGCTGGAGCTTCAGGATGATGAAGAGTAGCTCCTTGCCAATTGTTCCGTAGTTCCTTGTAGCAGTAGTCGCTGACAGGTGTATTCTCCTCGCCTCGTTGCAGCATCACGACACCACCAACGTCGGTACCATTGGCGTCGACATGGAGGATGAAGGGCTTATCTGACGAGGTGAGAGTGGTATTAGAATATGGCAAAGGAGCACTATTAGGGTCCTGAAAATGGTTGGGATTATCAATATGGATTTTTGAATGAGAAAGCGTGGATTCCTTGTTGGTGCTTTCGGGAGGAGAAGCTGGGATGGTCTCACTGTGGATGTAGGGTTCTGTGAAGGTAGAGTAATGGATTAGGACAGTGGGAGGAGTACCATTATATTGCTTCAGGAGGTTGACGTGGCACAGCTGGGTCCTCCGCCGCCTATCTGGAGTTTCGATTACGTAGTTGTTGTTGCTTCTGCACTCTTTGACGCGGTAGGGTCCTGAAAATCTGTTTTGTAAAGGAGAACCTGGGATAGGAAGATATGCAAGTATGAAGTCTCCCGGCTTAAATTTTCTTACTTTGCTGGTCTGGTCGTAATGAGTCTTCATCCTCTCCTGGGCTTTCAATAGATTATCATGGGCAAAGCGGTGGACTCTCTCTAGAATGTGTTGAAGGTTTTGAAGAAACTGGGGCACATTCTGATGCTCACTGAAGGTGGCATCTCTGAGAGAGTCTTTGAAAGCCTTAAGGGGAGTACGGCACTTACGGCCGTAGAGCATCTCATAAGGAGATACTCCTAGGGACTCATTGGGAAGACTTCTGTAAATACACATTATAAGGTCGATTTGCTTATCCCAATCCTTAGAGGTTTCACTACAAAACTTTTTCAAGAGTGCTTTGATAGTCTGATGACTACGTTCAAGAGAACCCTGTGAAGCAGGATGATAGGGGCTGGACAATACCTGTTTGATGTTGAACTCCTCCAGTGTCCTTTTGAAGAGATAACTGGTGAAGTTGGTACCACAGTCGCTCTGAATCTCCCTGGGAAATCCGTATTGAGTGAAGATCTTCAATAGATGTTTTACAACCGTAGCAGCCGTGATGTTCTTCACTGCAACTGCTATGGGAAATCTGGTGGTAGGACACAGGATGGTTAAGATATAGGCGTTACCTGAACTGGTCCGAGGTAAAGGACCAACACAGTCTATAATAAGTCTGTGGAAAGGTTCCGCAGGCACCTGTATGGGAATCAGTGGCGCTCTGGGAATGGAGATGTTCGGTTTGCCTGCTATCTGACATGTATGACACTGTTTTACGTACTGTTTGACGCTATTTACCATACCTGGCCAGTAGTAGTCTTGACGAATTCCATGGTAATTCTTGTTGAATCCGTAGTGGGAGAGTGCTCCGTGGGCCAGGTGTAGAATAGTGGGCCGCAGGCTGGTAGGAATCACAAGTTGTTCGATGTTGGCCCAATCGTCCTCCTCCTTCAGTTTACTGGGTCTATATCTGCGGTAGAGCAAGTCGTTCTCTAGGAAGAACCCAGGAATACTGTCGGGTTGAGTCTCAGCCTGGAAAAACAATGGTGTTAAAGTAAGATCTTCCCTCTGCAACTTACGGAACTCCAACTTGGTCAGATTCGGGGGTAGTTTCTGAGGGTCTTGAGGGACAGCGGTAGCAGTAGAGTCAGCTGGCTGTGGACGTGCGGCTTGTGCACGGGTGGTCACGAGAACTGGAGGAGAAACTTCATCACTCTCTTGAACCTCTGCTGGAACATACGCTAGTATAGGGTTAATTGGCACAGAGGTACACACCTGGGGTTTGTCCATGACGATCAGGTTGGTCGGTTGCAGGTCTTCTGCCAAGTCGTTGCCCAGGAGAAGTTGCACTCCAGGCATGGGAAAAGGCTTTTCCCTGACGGCGACTTGGACTTCTCCGTTCACGTAGGGACAATCCAGGTGGACTCTGGCGAGAGGGTATGGAGTGGTAGCAGTGAGGTCAGTGATGAAGACAGTTTCTCCGGTGTAGGTGATGTTGGGCACAGCCGACTTCAAGATGATCGATTGAAGAGCCGCTGTGTCCCTCAAGATCTTCAATTTGAAACGTCCCTCCGGATTTGAACCGTTGGCAGAGACAGTTCCAGTATACAGGTGGTTACTGAAAAGAGAAAGATCATTAACATTAACACCAACATTCATCACAGGCTTACCGGACTTAGGAGGAGTTGGTTTGGGTTTCTGTGGGTCAGTGGTTCCCTTGTATTGAGACTTACCACACTAGTCTATGGTATGTCCATAGAGTCTACAATACTTGCAGTACAATTGCGAGCCAGCTTGATCGGTGCTCACTTTCTCGTAACTGTACCACGACTTCTTACTGGAGGATGGTTCGGGTGTCAGCCGGTGGATGAGGCTGTAAGTGTCAGCCGACTTAGCATACTTCAGGTAATCGGTTTCTTCTTTATCTGCTAAGTATAGACGGACAGGAGGCGGCACACGCCTCAAGAATTCTTCAACAAGCATCAGGTTGACGAGTGCTGTAAAAGTAGAGACATGTGCTGCTTCCAGCCATTTCATAAAATATCTCCGTTTTGTGTTAGCAAACTCGAGGAAGGTAGTGGTACTTGCCTTCAGGTGGTCACGGAATTTCCTTCGATAACTTTCTGTGGAGAGGAGGTAGGCGTCCAACACTGCTTGTTTCAGAGTCTGGTAGTCATTCTCAGACGCCAGAGTACTGAGTGTGACTGCAGCTCTACCTGTAAGATGGACTCTGAGAAGTGTGGCCCATTGGTCGACAGGCCAACTGAGTTGATTAGAAAGGGTTTCAAAGGTGGTGAAAAACACATCAACTTCTGCTTCTACAAAGGATGGCATTAACTTACTTGCATGTGATATATTAAAACTGACGGGAAGATTGGCAGTAGCTTGCTGGCGTTGAGCGAAGTGTGAAGTTTCCAAGGCGATTTCGCGTTGACGACACTCTAGAGCCAGATTCGCTTGTTGCTTGTCATGTTCGCGTTGCATCTCCAACTCGCGTCGTTTGGTTTCAAGCTGTACTCGTTCCCGCTCCTGGAGTAGTGCAACCTCACGTTCCTGGAGGGCGATTCCACGTTCGTGTTCTTCTCTCCTCAAGGCAGTTTCACGTTCCTTGAGGGTGATTTCTCGTTCTTGTTCTTCTCTCCTCAAGGCAGCTTCACGTTCTTGTTCCTCCCTTCGTATGGCAGCTGCTCGTTCTTGTTGTTCGATGGCTTCCCTTTGCTGCTCGCGTTCAATCTTGGCCAGCTCTACTTTGAGTTTCAGCGTTGCCAAATCAGTTTTATCTGCAATATAGTAAGTTTCATGAGTTTCAGAGTCTATCTTACCTTGCTCTAAATAGTAATCCAGCAACAGGTTGTGTATGTCATTTTTGTTGGCTTGGTAGGGAACTTCTAGTTGGTACTCATGTGCAAGAGTTTGTAATTCAGTCCTCTTGGCACGACTTAAAGTCCCTATTGCACCTGCTGGATTTGCACGGAAAGCTTGGAGATGAAACATGGTGAAATTAGCAAATAAATGTACAACGAATATACAGTTATAGTGAATGTCAGAAACAGGACAACGTGGCAACTGGTACCTATCCTGTGGGATCTTTAAAAATTAAAGTAAAGTACAAGATATTAAATGATTAATTTAAATCAAGGGCGCAGGAAATCTTGTACCCAGTACTCATGTAAGAGGATAAGGGCAAGAAAATCCTACTAACAAATGAAACAGAGTTTCGAAAACAAATGAAACAGTTAATTGCCTCAAAAGTAAAATTGGTAGTCCAAGGATGTAGGCATACCTTGCAGAGTCTCTATAGGACATAAGCAAGTTTTTCCTACTGAAATTAATATGATACTTACAGAATTACCGAACTTTTGTGCTCCGAAAAAGTAAGCTAATTCCCTACCGTTGTATGTATCATCATCTCTGACTGACGTGTAGGGGTGCGAGGTGTCAACTGGTGACGAGAACTGCTGCTGAGGTCCCAATTCAGCAACTAAAGTTCGAGCTAGAGGAACTATGGCCCTCTTTGTCCTCCTACAGTCAGATTGCAGAAGATTGGGTGCACTTGACCCGGGGCAGACCACAGTACCAGGGTACCAATATGATGATCTGTCAAAAATGAGAAATATCCAAGGGACAAAGATGGTAAACACGAGTAATAACACGAAGGGAGAGATGACCAATTAAGAGTACGACTGCGGCCTACAGTCACCACGTAATCCAAAGTTGTCTCACCTTCACCATATGCTACTCTCGTAATGCACAATACACCGCACCATATAAAAATGAAATTGAATATGAAAAATAGTAAAAGCTGCGTTAACAAAGTTAAATACGCTTACCATAAATTACTACTTGGCACCAGTACCTGAGCGAGGCTCCTAGGACAGGCCCCCATATAATATGTGACGGTAACGCGTTGGTGTTCGGCTGTTCAAAGCTAGGGGTATGGCCTCGTCACATATAGAAAAAAAAATAGAAAATCTGGAACTTCGTCTGTGGTAAGGTAAGGAGAAGACACACAAAACACAAGTAAATTTTAACAATGAAATTTTAATTACGTTAAAGAAAGCAAAACATAAATAAAATGGACACACAAATTCGTATAATAAAAGCAATCAAAATAATAAGAATAATTAAATGGTAAAATGAAAAGTTACGTTAAGACAAATGAACAAATAACAAGAGTATGGCAAACAATGGAAATAGGTGCCGGAATATTGGCTTCAAGCAATCACTTCTCTTAGTACACGTAAGCCTGGGGCTTTAGTCTACCAACGAGACGTGTTAACCTGTCGAAAGCACGGGATATTCTGAGGACTGAGGACGTGGTGGCCCCAGACATCAAGTAGTGTGGTGGGTGGAGTGCAGTTGCAACTGGACCCGCAGCCAATCAGCGATGAGCAGGCGACAAGACAGGTAGTTTGGTGGTTTGAGGTGGAGCAGGTGTTCCTGGCTGCATACGTTTTGCGCTTCTGGCAAAACTTGGTGTTGTTGTCGTTGTTGGATATTTCATCCATACTAGTTTTATATAGATGTATGTATCGACGAACTTTGGAGTGAAGAGCAGGCTCAATCTCTTGAAGGAGATTATCGTCACAATATATATATATATATATATATATATATATATATATATATATATATATATATATATATATATATATATATATATATATATATATATATATATATATATATATACATATTTAACTTTAGAACACTTTCCCACCATGAGACTCGAACCCTAGCCAGCACAGAAGCCTTCCAGGAACTGGCATAACAGGTACGCCTTAACCCACTCCACCACCTGCTCAGACCCCTAAAAGAGATGGTAATTTCGGAGTATTTATACACTCCAAAGACCACCACCTCCCAAGAGCACTAGAGCAAGTGAGGGGTCATTTTTACGTTTTTTCATCAAGTCCCTGTTAATATGGGAGAACACTGTGTCTATGCTTGAGGCACAACTCTCCAAAACACGAGAGTGAAGTATACAACTTTAGAACACTTTCCCACCAGGAGACTCGAACCCTAGCCAGCACAGAAGCCTTCCAGCAACTGGCATAACAGGTACGCCTTAACCCACTCCACCACCTGCTCAGACCCCTAAAAGAGATGGTAATTTCGGAGTATTTATACACTCCAAAGACCACCACCTCCCAAGAGCACTAGAGCAAGTGAGGGGTCATTTTTACGTTTTTTCATCAAGTCCCTGTTAATATGGGAGAACACTGTGTCTATGCTTGAGGCACAACTCTCCTAAACACGAGAGTGAAGCATACAACTTTAGAACACTTTCCCACCAGAAGACTCGAACCCTAGCCAGCACAGAAGCCTTCCAGCAACTGGCATAACAGGTACGCCTTAACCCACTCCACCACCTGCTCAGACCCCTAAAAGAGATGGTAATTTCGGAGTATTTATACACTCCAAAGACCACCACCTCCCAAAAGCACTTGAGCAAGTGAGGGGTCATTTTTACGTTTTTTCATCAAGTCCCTGTTAATATGGGAGAACACTGTGTCTATACTTGAGGCACAACTCTCCTAAACACGAGAGTGAAGTATACAACTTTAGAACACTTTCCCACCAGGAGACTCGAACCCTAGCCAGCACAGAAGCCTTCCAGCAACTGGCATAACAGGTACGCCTTAACCCACTCCACCACCTGCTCAGACCCCTAAAAGAGATGGTAATTTCGGAGTATTTATACACTCCAAAGACCACCACCTCCCAAGAGCACTAGAGCAAGTGAGGTGTCATTTTTACGTTTTTTCATCAAGTCCCTGTAAATATGGGAGAACACTGTGTCTATGCTTGAGGCACAACTCTCCTAAACACGAGAGTGAAGTATACAACTTTAGAACACTTTCCCACCAGGAGACTCGAACCCTAGCCAGCACAGAAGCTTTCCAGCAACTGGCATAACAGGTACGCCTTAACCCACTCCACCACCTGCTCAGACCCCTAAAAGAGATGGTAATTTCGGAGTATTTATACACTCCAAAGACCACCACCTCCCAAGAGCACTAGAGCAAGTGAGGGGTCATTTTTACGTTTTTTCATCAAGTCCCTGTTAATATGGGAGAACACTGTGTCTATGCTTGAGGCACAACTCTCCTAAACACGAGAGTGAAATATACAACTTTAGAACACTTTCCCACCAGGAGACTCGAACCCTAGCCAGCACAGAAGCCTTCCAGCAACTGGCATAACAGGTACGCCTTAACCCACTCCACCACCTGCTCAGACCCCTAAATGAGATGGTAATTTCGGAGTATTTATACACTCCAAAGACCACCACCTCCCAAGAGCACTAGAGCAAGTGAGGGGTCATTTTTACGTTTTTTCATCAAGTCCCTGTTAATATGGGAGAACACTTTGTCTATGCTTGAGGCACAACTCTCCTAAACACGAGAGTGAAGTATACAACTTTAGAACACTTTCCCACCAGGAGACTCGAACCCTAGCCAGCACAGAAGCCTTCCAGCAACTGGCATAACAGGTATGCCTTAACCCACTCCATCACCTGCTCAGACCCCTAAAAGAGATTGTAATTTCGGAGTATTTATACACTCCAAAGACCACCACCTCCCAAGAGCACTAGAGCAAGTGAGGGGTCATTTTTACGTTTTTTCATCAAGTCCCTGTTAATATGGGAGAACACTTTGTCTATGCTTGAGGCACAACTCTCCTAAACACGAGAGTGAAGTATACAACTTTAGAACACTTTCCCACCAGGAGACTCGAACCCTAGCCAGCACAGACTATAACATTATATATATATTATATATATTTTATATATATATATATATATATATATATATATATATATATATATATATATATATATATATATTCTAGCTACTCTGGCTACTAGGTACGACATATATATATATATATATATATATATATATATATATATATATATATATATATATATATATATATATATATATATATATATATATATATATATATATATATATATATATATATATATATATATATATATATATATATATATATATATATATATATATACAGTGGTACCTTGCATAACGATCGCCCCACAAGGCGAATATTTTGGGTAACGACTGGCCCGATCGGCGAGAAATCGTCCCATATGACGAACGCTCGTTTGTGTAATGTCAACACCACATGGTGGGGTCACGCCGCCACTGTCGACAGTGTTGTATTGGTGTCTCACACGACCAGTATCCGTCTGTATCGCTCCACACACAATTCTGATATTCGTGTTTTTTTTGTGGTTTTGTGACTACAATTCTGAACGCACGATGTCGTCCAAGAAGCAGCCTGCGAAAGCAGGAGTTTGCAAGGGGAAGAAAGAGGCAATCACTGTGGAAGTGAAGAAAGAGATCATAGCAAAGCACGAGCGTGGTATTCGTGTGGTTGATATTGCCAGGGAGTATGGTAGGGCTCCCTCAACAATATCCACCATGCTGAAGGGCAAGGATAAATATAAGACGCTTGACTTGGCCAAAGGAGTTAGCAAGCTCACCAGCAAACGTCCAAAACTCCTGGAAGATGTGGAATGGCTACTGCTGGTGTGGATGAATGAACGACAATTGCATAGCGATTGTCTCTCTGAAGCTATCGTTTGCGCTAAGGCTAGGATGCTGTATGTGGACCTTGTCAAGAAGATACCAGGTGCGTCGTCTGAAGATGAGGAGGTATTTAGGGCAAGCCGTGGCTGGTTTGAGAACTTTAAGAAAAGGAGTGGTATACACAGTGTTGTGCGACATGGGGAGGCTGCCAGCTCTGATAAAGGTGCTGCTGAGGCTTTTGTGCCAGAGTTCCAGAAATTTGTTGATCAGGAGCAGTTTCTGCCACAACAAGTTTTCAATTGTGACGAGACCGGCCTTTTTTTGGAAAAAACTGACGAAGAGGACCTACATCATGCAAGAGGAACAATCATTGCCTGGCCACAAACCGATGAAGGAACGCCTTACTCTCGTGCTCTGCGCCAATGCAAGTGGCGATTGCAAGGTCAAGCCGCTGCTCGTCTATCACTCAGAAAATCCACGTGTGTTCAAGGCGTTTAAGGTTCACAAGACACGGCTGAATGTGATGTGGAGGTCGAACAAGAGGTCCTGGGTCACGCAGATCTTCTTTAGTGAGTGGGTAAATGACGTTTTCGGCCCCACAGTGAGAAATTATCTCGTCGACAAGCAGTTACCACTCAAGGCCTTGCTTGTGCTTGATAATGCACCTGCGCATCCTCGCCAACTGCAAGATGATCTGTTCCCTGAAAATCAGTTTATCACCATCAAGTTTCTTCCTCCAAACACCACGCCACTCCTCCAACCCATGGATCAGCAGGTCATTGCTAACTTTAAGAAGCTCTATATGAAGGCCTTGTTGGAGAGATGTGTTCATGTGATTGACACCACAGAGCTGACCCTCAGACAATTCTGGAAGGAGCAGTTCAATATCATGGGGGCCTTGCGTTTGATAGATAAGGCCTGGGAAGGGGTGTCACGGAGAACCCTACACTCTGCATGGCGAAACCTGTGGCCAGGGGTGTCCCTGAGAGAGACTTCAAAGGTTTCGGTCCTGCACCTGCATCTGCATCCGCACCTGTGGATGACCCAGAGGCTCTTTTAGTGGATGATATTGTCGCTCTTGGACACACACTGGGTCTGGAGGTGGATGCCGCTGATGTGCAGGAGTTGGTGGAGGAGCACAGTGATGAACTGACCACCGAGGAACTCCTGGAACTGCAGAAAGAGCTGGTGCAACAGGAGGTACAGGAGCTCTCATCGGGGGAGGAGGAGGTCTGCGAGGATGCTATCCCATCTAGTGAGATCAGGGACGTGCTGGGCATGTTCGAAAAGGTGACAGCATTTGCGGAAAAGCATCACCCTGATAAGGCGGTGACAACACGGTGCGTGAACCTGTTTAATGACAATGTGCTGTCTCGATTTAGGGACATCCTCAAACGAAGACAACAGCAAGTGACACGCGATATGGTCAGTGGACAGGGTGGGAAGAGACGTGCTAGTGATATTGAACCACAACCCGGTCCTAGTGGGGTTAAATTCCCAAAGAGAGCGAGCCCGCCTGACCCAGAGGTGGTGTCACCCTCCTCCCCATAAGCCCTCTCCTCCCTCCCTTCCGATCGGCTCCCTCAAGCCAGCAACGACTCTTCATAAGGTTAAGTGAATATACACATGGAAACAGTCAAACAAACATTTATTTAACATGTACAGTATAATATTACCAGTGTATAATGTCATATTGTTGTTTTAGGGGGTGGAACGGATTATTTGTATTTACATTGTTTTGGGTGGGGAAAATTGTTTTGCATGACGCCGGTTTCACATGACGACGGCGGCGTTGGAACGGATTAAATTCGTTATGCGAGGTACCACTGTATATATATATATATATATATATATATATATATATATATATATATATATATATATATATATATATATATATATATATATATATATATATTATATATATATATATTATATATATATATATATATATATATATATATATATATATATATATATATATATATATATATATATGTGTATATATATATATATATATATATATATATATATATATATATATATATATATATATATATATATGTTGGAAATTTCCAACACTAAATACAACACTGTTGTATTATTATTAATTATTACTAAATCTACTAATCATTGTAGTGATTAAAATTAACCAAACGTAGAGTTCACATGTACTAATAATTACATCTGTACAATAAGGCTAGAATTCTTACGTCACCAGACGCCAGTATTGCGTCAGATTCCATTATAATAAACACAATTATATCCAGTGTGTCTGAGAATTGAATTTGATTCTCTATAAAACAACGGTGTTCTGTGTGATAATTATTTACAGATAAACTGATCCCCAACTAATGCCAAATAGAGCGTTTATAGTTATAACTGTTATCTGGTAATAAATTTAACGTCACGCGTGAATGCCCTGGAGAGACTTTAATTCATCTCCATTGCTCGTTTACCATCGTAAAACGGGCAAATAATAATATTTAACTCCTCTGAATAATAAACCCGTCCTTATCCGAGCATTTCAATCACAACTGCGAGAAATGATAATATTCGTAGTAAATAATTTGTGTATCAAACGCGGGACGCGGAGCGGGGCAGAGGAGACGCTAGTACACGAGACGACGCGCTCAGAGAGAGACGCCATTACCCAAGCCACCAGGGTAGACGCCACCAAGAGCTCCAGATGAAAGTCGCCACTGTGAGGTGTGAAGAACCTTTGCAGACAACCACTTAGCTGGTGTCAGTGTCACTTTACACATCGTGTTGAATTGTCAAGAGATTTAATTTGACATTCAACCAGGAACCTGTTAAATTTGGTTCCGTGTAGCCCAAAGTGACCGGCCAGTGAAGCGCATCAGCATCTAGGCTAGGCTTGACACCACGTGTTCGTTACAACGACGCCTGAACCTAGGACGCAAACTTCGGCAAGCCTTAACTTACACAGTGCCCTATTAGCTAAGTACCTTCATTCCCATTTGATGCATCATTTAGGGGGGGTTATAGCTGGGTAGCTTGTCGTTACGCAGAGCGACTATAAAAAACCACAGGTTATTATTTGCCTAAATTATTTAATCTAATTTTCTTGAACATAGATGTCTAGCAGCTTAATCTGTTGCTACAGAATATAATTTCATTTACAGCGTGTGTGAAGAATTCCCCGAGCTGTCATTTCCCGTGTTAATCATCTCCCAGTGTTCCATGATGAGTCCAGGAGATTCCGAGGATGAGTCGTGACCGATTTCTTGGAAATCGTCTTCAAGCTAAGACCCTTTCCGTATTCCTTAAATTCCATTATCTGTAGTATTATTCATGCAGAGCACTGTTTCTTTGGATTGACATGTGTTTATTATAATTATTAATTTCTCATGTTATAATCTATGTTCTTATTGGTGATAAATATAATGATTCTATAATTGGTCATAGGATTAGATTATTATATAATGAACTGGTGCACGAACCACACTAGTTCCTGGACATATATGAAGTTCCAGTAATAACCCCCCAATGTAGGTGTTTGAGGCTTTGATTCAGTTAAATAATACAGCCCATTAATTATTTAAGTGATCTTATTCTCTAGTATTTTATCCATAGTTACTGGTTCATCTAGGAATTTTCTAATGATCATATTTTACTAGTTTTCCTCTTAAAAAACCATAAAAGCGGGTGGTCCTTCGTAATAGAATTTCATTACATTAATATTTAAATAAATAGAGTCAAGCCCCAAATGTCCCACATTATGGTCTTGTTCGAACCGGATAAACATAAATTATAATTATAAATACTAATTATTAATAACTAATCCTTGTGTGATGTAATCAAGACTAACCATTTAATTAATTGTCTGCCAACAGCGTAACACATAAGTTAGTCTAAGTCGCACCAATACATTGCTACTTTCCCCTCATGTATAAGGTAGCCCTAGTGGGACACAGTCAATTACCCACAACACTTAGACCTATACCTCATACAGAAGTAAGAATCTTTAGGTCACCAGGAGCAACAGCTCATAACTTTTATAACAATTCCACACTATCACCTGCGTTAGAGTGGCCTCACCATCTAACCATTATATACTTAGGTGGTAATGACATCCATCCTACTTGTCATCCAGCTGAGGTGATCAAACACCTTAAAGCCATAATTTCTTCTTTCAAGCTCATCAGTAATTCGGTAGTATTCACGTTAGTGGAACCTCGCCAACCAAGTCAAGATAATCGTTGGGGAGTAACACCAGAATACTACCAGAGAGCTGCTAAGTACATAAATTTCAGGCTGAAAAAACGAGTGAGATTGGATGCCACTTATATCCAATTTACAGCCAGACCTTATAGACAAAACCTGACCAGAGATGGTGTACACTTGTCAGGTGAGTCTAGGTTGCATGTGGTTGACAAGTTGATCAACACAATCAACTATCACAAACGGCTGTGGCTGGCAAGCCAAACTTAACTGTACATAATTGTTTTCACTTGTGTGTGCTAGTGCACTCTTATAAAAACAAAAAACCCAAAAGTACAGCACAATTATATTCACCTTACTGCACCACAATAATCTTTACCAATCTTATTAGGTAGAATTTAGGCTGAGATTGTGCTGAATTTGGTACAAGCCCAGACTAAATAAATTTATAGTTCTTAGGTAGGAATTATCACGACTAGACATAAGCTAGTCAGTAGTGTAATGTATTATACTATTTGTGCTGACTCTATCCAGGGTGGGATTAAATGTTGAGATAACTCTGATTGGAGTGTCTCCATAATATTTCTCTTGTACTCATTATTTTGTATGTATCTATTTTGTGTATTGCTGGATGATCCCCATTACCTCTAATGGTGATATAGAAGAGCTAACCGGACGAGAACTAATGGTGAAGTTCAGACAATGCACAAAATATCTAGCTACTTGTTGTTAGGTAGGTACATTTAACCTCAAGTGAGATAGAGTATAAATTAGCCACATTAAATTAAGCTACATTTAATGTTACTTGTCCACTAATGAGCAAGTACCCAAGCTTCATTAGTAATACATATACTAATCCCATGAAGCTTGGACCCAAGCCCAACATGGCTACTCCTGAACAATTAAGGAGAACCTATATTGGCCTTAAAGGTCATTTGACCAGATTAATTAACAAGGCTGAGGGCTTATCTAAAGAAACTCCCATTGACTCTTATCACTTAGAGACATCAGTAAGAATAGCTGATCTGAAATTTGATCTAGTTAAGTCTACAAGTCAGTCTTATCTTACTCTACTGAATACCACAGAAACTGATCCTGATGAAGTAAGTCAAATTGTAGACGATATCTCCCAGTATGAAGATGAGACTCAAGACATACTTTACATGCTATCTAAACTAGCAAAACAATCTAAATCCAATACCAGTAACACAGGGTCTCAATTCAATAACCAACTACCAGAGGTTCGTTTACCTACTTTAGACTTACCTACATTTTCAGGATTAGATACAGAAAATTGGGACAATTTTTGGACTTCATTTGAAGTTCATATACACAAGAAACAGTCTCTTGACAACGTTTCTAAATTCTCATACATACTTAGTCTTCTCAAAGGAGAGGCTAAAAAGGTCATACATAACCTAACTCTCGATGAGAGTAATTATGAGGAAGCTATAAAACTGTTGAAGTTGAACTATTGCAACAAAGAGTTGAGTATAGCTACCCTCTATTTCCAATTGCTAGATCTGAATGCACCAAATAGTAGACCAGAGTCACTTCAAAGCTTCAGACTAGAAGTAGAGTCTCTAGTAAAGGCCTTAGGTACTAAAGTTGATATACCAGCTTCAGAATGGTCAATCAAGTTACTTTTGCAGAGGAAATTACCTCGAAATGTCTTAACCGAGCTCTGCTCACACTATAATACCGAGTTTCTCACTCTTGACCAAATATTCGAGGGACTGAGAATAACGGTTAACAGGTTGAAGACTCATGATAAAATTAAACCTGAGTCTAAACCAACTAATACTGACACTTCAGTCAAACCTAAACAGGCTTTGAATAAGTCTAGTAAATATAAATCCAAGACTATTCCATCCACTGGGAAAAGAAGTGGAAATGTAGGTACTTATTCGGTGTCTCCTTCTGAGATAACCAATGACTTGTCTACTAAAGAGACCAAGTCAATTAACCAGAGAAGGTGTCTGTTTTGTAATCAAGGACATGCCACCGACCAATGCTCTGTTTATCCTACTTATAATACTAGGATTGAAAGGTTGCTAGAAATACACAAGTGCACCAAGTGCATGGGCTCTCATGATCCAAAAAAATGTGTAGTGCAGCTACGTTCCTGCAACAGATGCAACCAAGGTGTACATCACTACGCCTTATGTAGAAAATCTTCTACACCAACCATGACCACTGGGGAGAATTCCACAAATTCTACCACAGTGCAATATTGCAAAGTGTATCAAGAAATAAATGTACTTGCTACTGAGTCAGGCAATAATACCACTCTGCCTACAGCTCAACTTAGACTAATAAACCGAAGATCTAGAGTTAACACTAGAGGTCTTTTTGATCAAGGATCACAGAAAACCTTCATTACACAACAGTTAGTAGAGCAGTTAAATTTAAAACCTGCCAAAAGTGTGAAGTTAAATATTTCTGGTTTCTTGACGAATAGTGGACCTCGTGAATACCAAGTAGTTAAGGTATTAGTGAGACTCGGATCTTCCACTACAAATTTATAACTGGATGCACCAGACAACACGGAATGAATTTGTTGTCATCTGCTGGAGGCAAATTGCTTACAGGACCGGTGCTTTTCCGACAAAATCCAGCGTCAACAAACCAACAATCTAATAACATAATAGTGGCGTGACTAGGCTTGGAACAGTCACCCCTACGTTTCAAAGAAATATCTGAAGATATTGAGTCTGATCCACCTGTACATCGCTTGTGGGATTTAGACACTTTAGGTATTATCCCTGAACAACCAAGCCCTGATGATATGTGGACTTACCAGCAATATCTGGATACAGTTGTCTATGAAAATAAACAATACTGGGTAAGACTCCCATGGAAGTTGAATCATCCACAACTTCCAGTTAATTATTTTATGGCAGCCTCACAATTGCAGTCTCAATTAGCACGACTACAGAAGCAGCCAGACAAACTGAACATGTATCATCAACTCATCCAACAACAACTTAACAGTAAATTTATTGAAGTTGTTGATAACGATGACCGAAAAATAGGTCATTATTTACCTCATCACGCTGTGGTGAAAGACTCATTGACAACACCTATTCATATTGTCTTTAACTGTAGTGCTAAAGTAAAGCCAAGCAGTGTGTCTTTAAATGAATGTCTCCAAACGGGACCTAGCCTAACCCAAAGGCTACATGATGTGCTGTTACGATTTCGCACTGGTATTTTCGCCTATACTGCTGATATCAGCAAAGCCTTCCTCCGAGTAGGTTTGCAGGAGGAAGATCGTAACTACACAAAATTTCTCTGGATTAAGGACCCACTGGATCCTAACAGTGATATCATCACATATCGATTTGCCTCAGTATTATTCGGAGCTACGTCCTCACCGTTTCTTTTGCAAGCAACATTAGACACACATTTGAGGAAATCAAATAGCCCTTATAAGGCAGACATTAGCGACAACTTGTATGTCGACAATTTCCAGGGAACAACTAATGATCAAACTAATTTGGTAGAAATCTACCATGAGGCTGACCGTGAGCTATTAGGAGCCAATATGCCACTACAGGGGCCTCGTAGCCTGGTGGATAGCATGCAGGACTCGTAATTCTGTGGCGCGGGTTCGATTCCCGCACGAGGCAGAAACAAATGGGCAAAGTTTCTTTCACCCTATGCCCCTGTTACCTAGCAGTAAATAGGTACCTGGGAGTTAGTCAGCTGTCACGGGCTGCTTCCTGGGGGTGGAGGCCTGGTCGAGGACCGGGCCGCGGGGACACTAAATCCCCGAAATCATCTCAAGATAACCTCAAGATATACAGTCATGGGCCTCAAATAATGAATTCCTAAACCAGGTAATCGAGAAAGAATTTCCAGGTTATCAGGTACCCAATCAATTAAAGGTTCTAGGCATGGAATGGAACACCAGTACTGACGAGATGAATGTCAAGTCAGTACAAACTGATAACTCAACCCTTACCATGAGAACATTGCTCTCGTTTGTCAGTTAACCATTTGACCCTTTAGGCTTACTTAGTCCTATATTAATAAGGGGCAAACTCCTAATGCAGGAGTGCTGGCAGAAACATATGGGATGAGATGATCCGTTACCAAGTGAGTTACAAGCTAAATGGCAGATACTCTCAACGGATTTTAATCAGTTAGGTGTTTTGAAATTTCCTCGTAATGCTTCAGGACCAAACTTACCCACCAATTTGCACGTTTTCTGCGATGCCTCTGGCAAAGCATATGGCGCTGTAGCCTACTTAGTTAATAGTGCACAATCAATTTTACTCACATCTGAAGCAAGAGTTGCTCCCATTAAGAAGAGATCTTTACCTCAAATGGAGTTGACTGCATTGCTGGTGGGAGTAAGATTGGCTCATTGCCTGACAAAGACACTGAATAATATCCACTTTGGTGAGGTTGTCGTGTGATCAGACAACGAGGCAGTCTTACAATGGGTAAGAAACAACAACAACAAGACTCCCTACGTCAGTAATCGTGTTAGGGAAATTCATGAGTTATCTGCTGGATATAAATTCAGACATGTTCCTACTAAGGACAATGCTGCAGATTATTTATCTCGAGGGTTAACGATAAAACAACTTATCAAGTCTTCGCTGTGGTTCAATGGACCTTCATGGCTTGTTGGTGGTCAGTGGCCCAAACAAAAGCCACAAGTCATAGTGACCAATATCACCACTCACATGAAAGAACCAGAACCTCAACGAATCTTAGCCATTGATCCTCACAATTATTCTAACTTAAGTTAGTTATTAAGAGTGACTGCACATGTGTTTGACTTTCTTGCTAAGATAGGAATTCGACATAAGTTTCCCAATCCTATCCTCTACTGGATCAAACGTGCACAACAAGAGACATATGGAAGCGAATATGAAAATCTTCCAGATAAATTAACTAAGTCTCTAGGTATCTGGTATGATGCCAACACTCATAATATACTAAGATGTGGAGGACGTTTGATTCATGCAAAAATTGATCTGGACACAAAGAATCCAATTCTTTTACCTCGTCACCACATCATCACTAAACTTCTTGTTTTACATCACCATCAATATGATACTTTACATGGTGGAGTGTTAGATACTCTCACCGACCTTAGACAAAAGTACTGGCTTCCTCAAGGTCGTCAGACAGTCAAGTCAATATTTAAATTCTGTGTAATCTGTAAAAGATACGATGCTAGAGTATGTCCTTACCCAGGACCTCCTCCACTCCCTGAAGAAAGAGTGGTTCATCTTCGTCCCTTTGAAACCACTGGTGTTGATTACACAGGAGCCTTACTTCTCACTGGCAACCCAGACAAGATACCAGTGAAAGCATACATTTGTCTCTTTACGTGTGCTACAACCAGAGGCGTACATTTAGAAGTGACTTCAGATATGAGTGCTGAAGCCTTCCTCCAGGCCTTCCGCAGATTTGCTGCTCGCAGATCC
The DNA here is from genome assembly GCF_040958095.1 of Procambarus clarkii. Taxonomy (NCBI): domain Eukaryota; kingdom Metazoa; phylum Arthropoda; class Malacostraca; order Decapoda; family Cambaridae; genus Procambarus; species Procambarus clarkii. Next base: position 23,616,822 of record NC_091231.1, on the reverse strand, counting down.
TGTCCCAAATTAATGATATCGGACAATGGTTCCAATTTTGTGGCAGGAGAAGCCTGTCTGCGAGAAGTCTGGAGTCACCCAGAAGTACAGTCAGTCCTGAAGAGACGACAATGTCACTGGAAATTTATAGCACCAAGAGCCCCTTGGCAAGGTGGGTTCTATGAGCGAATGATAGGCACAGTCAAGAAGTGTTTAAGAAAAACTTTACACAGACAAAAGGTCAGTTACTCCAAGCTCCAAACCATTGTTGTGGAAATCGAGGCGCAAGTCAATAACCGCCCATTAACCTACCTGTCTGATGATTTCTCCCAGAGAGAGCCTCTGAGTCCCTCACACTTGATCCATGGAGGTCTACTGAGCCCTCTCATCTCTTTAGCCGAAGAGGACCCCGTGGACCCGTCACATGTGACCAGAGGTGACTTGGTGGAAAGCTACCAGCATCTCTCAAGGGTTATTAACAGGTGGAATGAGGTGTGGACTCGAGAGTACCTTACAGCTCTACGAGAGTACCACTACGGAGCTTCGAGTCCTTATAATAAAATGCAACTAAAACCAGGGGACCTAGTACTAGTCGACAGTGATGGACCAAGGTCAGAGTGGCCCATAGGCAAAATTGTTGCCATTCATCCAGATCATCAAGGTGTCCTGAGAGTAGTGAAAGTTTTATGCCGAGGCAACACTACTCTAAAAACTTTAGAGAAGCTGGTTCCTCTTGAATTGGCTGAGCGAGAACATCAGCCAGATCCAGTTTCTCCAGTAGTTTCCGAGGACAGTAATTCTGATCCTCCGAGCATCCGCCCCACTAGAGCTGCTGCTCAACAATGTAAGCGGAAACTACAAGCCTATTACAGCTCTGACCAAGAGTAATTCCCTTTACATCCAATTTAGATAACTATGATGTTACTGTGCTGTGGTTAATTCATCTCCATTGCTCGTTTACCATCGTAAAACGGGCAAATAATAATATTTAACTCCTCTGAATAATAAACCCGTCCTTATCCGAGCATTTCAATCACAACTGCGAGAAATGATAATATTCGTAGTAAATAATTTGTGTATCAAACGCGGGACGCGGAGCGGGGCAGAGGAGACGCTAGTACACGAGACGACGCGCTCAGAGAGAGACGCCATTACCCAAGCCACCAGGGTAGACGCCACCAAGAGCTCCAGATGAAAGTCGCCACTGTGAGGTGTGAAGAACCTTTGCAGACAACCACTTAGCTGGTGTCAGTGTCACTTTACACATCGTGTTGAATTGTCAAGAGATTTAATTTGACATTCAACCAGGAACCTGTTAAATTTGGTTCCGTGTAGCCCAAAGTGACCGGCCAGTGAAGCGCATCAGCATCTAGGCTAGGCTTGACACCACGTGTTCGTTACAACGACGCCTGAACCTAGGACGCAAACTTCGGCAAGCCTTAACTTACACAGTGCCCTATTAGCTAAGTACCTTCATTCCCATTTGATGCATTATTTAGGGGTGGGGTTATAGCTGGGTAGCTTGTCGTTACGCAGAGCGACTATAAAAAACCACAGGTTATTATTTGCCTAAATTATTTAATCTAATTTTCTTGAACATAGATGTCTAGCAGCTTAATCTGTTGCTACAGAATATAATTTCATTTACAGCGTGTGTGAAGAATTCCCCGAGCTGTCATTTCCCGTGTTAATCATCTCCCAGTGTTCCATGATGAGTCCAGGAGATTCCGAGGATGAGTCGTAACCGACTTCTTGGAAATCGTCTTCAAGCTAAGACCCTTTCCGTATTCCTTAAATTCCATTATCTGTAGTATTATTCATGCAGAGCACTGTTTCTTTGGATTGACATGTGTTTATTATAATTATTAATTTCTCATGTTATAATCTATGTTCTTATTGGTGACAAATATAATGATTCTATAATTGGTCATAGGATTAGATTATTATATAATGAACTGGTGCACGAACCACACTAGTTCCTGGACATATATGAAGTTCCAGTAATAACCCCCCAATGTAGGTGTTTGAGGCTTTGATTCAGTTAAATAATACAGCCCATTAATTATACAAGTGATAATATTCTCTAGTATTTTATCCATAGCTACTGGTTCATCTAGGAATTTTCTAATGATCATATTTTACTAGTTTCCCTCTTTACTATAAAAGCGGGTGGTCCTTCGTAATAGAATTTCATTACATTAATATTTAAATAAATAGAGTCAAGCCCCAAATGTCCCACAATATATATATTATTAAATATGACCGAAAAAGTAAGATTAATAATTCTAACACGAATTTTCTCAATCTTTCGTACATTTCTTTTCACTGTTGGTGGTAATTCAAGAATCAATTCTCCAAAATTCATTTTTATTTCTAGTCTGACGCGACACTTGAGCGCGTTTCGTAAAACTTATTACATTTTCAAAGACTTTAGTTTACACATACACAACTGAATAGAACTTACACATCTCCGATTTGTTTATATCTACATTTGAATGAGGTGGTATTAATAGGGTATTAATTTCATCAACACAAGACAGAACACGAAACAATGGGTCTTGAATGGAAGTGATTGTAGAAAGCCTATTGGTCCATATTTCTTGATGCTTCTATGTTGGAGCGGAGTCTTGAGATGGGTAGAATATAGTTGTGCATTAATTGGCTGTTGATTGCTAGTGTTGACTTTTTAATGTGTAGTGCCTCGCAAACGTCAAGCCACCTGCTTTCGCTGTATCTATCGATGATTTTTGTGTTGTTTACTAGGATTTCTCTGGCGATGGTTTGGTTGTGGGAAGAGATTATATGTTCCTTAATGGAGCCCTGTTGCTTATGCATCATTAAACGCCTAGAAAGAGATGTTGTTGTCTTGCCTATATACTGGGTTTTTTGGAGCTTACAATCCCCAAGAGGGCATTTGAATGCATAGACGACGTTGGTCTCTTTTAAAGCGTTCTGCTTTGTGTCTGGAGAGTTTCTCATGAGTAGGCTGGCCGTTTTTCTGGTTTTATAGTAAATCGTCAGTTGTATCCTCTGATTTTTGTCTGTAGGGATAACGTTTCTATTAACAATATCTTTCAGGACCCTTTCCTCCGTTTTATGAGCTGTGGAAAAGAAGTTCCTGTAAAATAGTCTAATACGGGGTATAGGTGTTGTGTTAGTTGTCTCTTCAGAGGTTGCATGGCGTTTCACTCTCCTTCTTATGATGTCTTCGACGAAACCATTGGAGAAGACGTTGTTGACTTGGACCTGCCTTACCCTACAGAGTTCTTCGTCGACTTGCTTCCATTCTGAGCTGTGGCTGAGAGCGCGGTCGACATATGCGTTAACAACACTCCTCTTGTACCTGTCTGGGCAGTCGCTGTTGGCATTTAGGCACATTCCTATGTTCGTTTCCTTAGTGTAGACAGCAGTGTGGAAACCTCCGCTCTTTTCCATGACTGTTACATCTAGAAAGGGCAGCTTCCCATCCTTTTCCATCTCGTAAGTGAAACGCAGCACCGAACTCTGCTCAAACGCCTCCTTCAGCGTTTGAGCATATTTAATAATATATGTCTACAGGAATATACTAATCTACAAAATATACTAATATATATATATATATATATATATATATATATATATATATATATATATATATATATATATATATATATATATATATATATATATATTAATATATATATATATATATATATATATATATATATATATATATATATATATATATATATATATATATATATATTTATATATATATATATTTATATATATATATATATATATATATATATATATATATATATATATATATATATATATATATATATATATATATATATATATATGTGTGTGTGTGTGTGTGTGTGTGTGTGTGTGTAGGTCGTACCTAGTACCTAATTGATAAATTTAATTTTCATAGATTTCGATTTATTTTAATTTTCATTTAATTATTTTGAGTGACATTGCATTGGAACTGAACTGTTGTTCATCATACCTTTCATTCCGTAAGTATAGTTTTTTTCATCTTTTTTTCATTTCGTTGTTTAACTGTTCTTATTTTTCAGTGCAATTGGCGTTGGAATTGAGCTATGTCGATTGATCTGCGTTTTAATTAAAATATTTCGTTAGTATTTTTTTTTTAAAGAAGAAAATGGACAACGCATATCTTTCACGGCTGCAAATGTGCAACAAATAGCTATGAATCCACCGGCTACAACGTTAATTGCTTTCTTAACGTTATGTCAGAATGACGCATTTGCAAAAGCACTGCTGTATTCGGAAGTGCCTCTGTATTACATATGGAATGCGAGTAGAAAGTCATTTAAACGACGCCGCAGAAGAGAAGAGCAGCCTGGCATATTCAAATAAACTACGATAGGCACACTATACACCGTGCATCCCAATCAGGATGAATGCTTCTTTATTCGCATGCTGTTGGTAAATGTGCCCGGTCCAACGTCTTTCCAGCAACTGAGATTTTTCAACGGCGTTACACATGCCACTTTCCGTAGTGCATGTCAAGCTCTGTATTTATTGGAGAACGACAGACCATTTGGGAATGCATTAATATTGCTTGCAGGAGACTTCAGGCAAACATTACCTGTAATTCCTCGATCGACACCAGCGGACGAAATAAATGCTTGCCTGAAATACTCTACTTTGTGGCGCCACGTAAAGACGTTAAAATTAACTACAAATTTGCGTGTCCAGCTTCAAAACGATCCATCAGCTGAGACATTCTCACATCAATTCTTGGAAATTGGGAACGGAAACGTGCTGGTTGATTTCCCCTCAGGACGAATTTCATTGCATCATAACTTCTGCAATTTAGTGACGTCAAAAGAGGAATCGGTTGAAAAAGCATTTCCCAATATTCAGACCAATTATAAAAATCACGATTGACTGAGTGATAGAGCTATTCTTCCGACCAAGTTCAAAGACGTCTACGAACTCAGAAATATTATTCAATCTTACATTCAAAGGGAGAAAGTCACATACAAGTCCGTCGACACTGTTGAGGAAGCAGGTGAAGCGGTTAATTATCCAAACAGAATTTTTGAATTCACTCACTCTGCCAGGGATACCACCGCACGTACTGCAATTGAAAATTGGCGTGCCAATTATCATGTTGCGAAATATCAACCAGCCAAAACTTTACATCACCACGTGATTTGCAGTAAAAAAAATAATCAACGACGTCGTAGAAGCAACAATCTTGACAGGACCTTACAAAGGTAAAGATGTCCTCATTCCTCGCATTTCTATGATTCCAACAGATATGTCATTTCAATTTAAAAGATTGTAATTTCCAATTCGATTCGCGTTTACAATCACCAAAGCTCAGGGCCAATCTTTAGAATTGTACGATTTGTATCTAGACACAGATTGCTTCTCACATGAACAATTACATGTTGCGTGTTCTAGAGTCGGCAAACCAGACAATCTCTATATCTCCCCCGACAATAGAATAACAAAAAGTATTGTATACCCACAATCATTGTGAAATCAAACATATTAGAAACATGCGCTTTCTCTTTTCTTTCTTTTCCGTTTAACCAGACTAAGCCACAGCAACGCGTGGCGGGGACAGCTTTTTCAACCAATTCCTCTTTTGACGTCACTAAATTGCAGAAGTTATGATGTAATGAAATTCGTCCTGAGGAAAAATCAACGGGCACCTTTCCGTTTCCAATTTCCAAGAATTGATGTGAGAATATCTCAGCTGATGGATCGTTTTGAAGCTGGACACGCAAATTTGTAGTTAATTTTAACGTCTTTACGTGATATCACAAAGTAGAGTATTTAAGGCAAGCATTTATTTCACCCTCTGGTGTCGATTGAGGAATTACAGGTAATGTTTGCCTGAAATCTCCTGCAAGCAATATTAAGGCATTCCCAAATTGTCTGATGTTTCCACGCAAATCTTGCAATGATCGATCAATGATCTTATTGTGCATTCATCCCAAACAATAAGTTTGCATTTCTGCAATACGTTTTCCATGCCGGATGCTTTGGAAATATTGCACATAGGAGTTTCAATGAATTTAATGTTCCATGTCAATTTCAAGGCCGAATGAGCAGTTCTTTCACCTGGTAGCAATGTTGCAGCTATTCCGGACGATGCAAGAGATACGACTATGCCATTTTATGATCGAATTGCTGCCAGAATCAATCTAATTAGGAAGTTTTACCAGTTCCTTTTGGCGCGCCTAAGAAGATTTCTCCAAGCCTGTTATTAACAGTTTGAATTATTTGATCGTAAATGCCTTTATGCTCAAGCATTAGCTTAGGAATATTTGATTTCACAAACAACAACAGATCACCCGTGTTGAAATTTTGTTCACGACGCAATTCTACGTCGAACGAAGCAGCAGCAGATCGATTTAGTGATAGCATTTCCAATTGATTTAGAACTTTGTTCGCAGTTTCTAAGCACAAATCCTCAATCATTATCAACGCTTCGTTGTAGATTTCTGCTGTGAAATCCATGTTCATATTTGAATTTGCGTATTCGACGGAAAATATCTTAAGCTAAGTGCGATTGATATTTCTCGCATAACACTGTTGGAGATGATGGAAAACAGGCGGTCAATATGATTGCAAACAATGCACGAATTGGATTTGGATGTGACGTGTTTAACGCATCATTAATGCATACATCCCAGTGTCTGTCGTTCTCCAATAAATACAGAGCTTGACATGCACTACGGAAAGTGGCATTTGTAACGCCGTTGACAAATCTCAATTGCTGGAAAGACGTTGGACCGAACACATTTACCAACAGCATGCGAATAAAGAAGCATTCATCCTGATTGGGATGCACGGTGTATAGTGTGCCTATCGTATCAATGGTATCAGAAACATTAAAATGGAATCGTAACATATTTAGTACAACCTGTGTTGCTATTACGTGCAACGGATGGCGCTGTTTTTTAAACAAAGCATGTTTTTTCCTGTCACAGATAAGGCATGTATATGGTAGATATATAAAAAGACGCGCCTTCTCAAATGCAACGTTGTGTGAAAATTTCAAAGCAATTGGTAAAGTCGTTTCAAAGATTTCATTCACTTGAAAAACACATGAAAAACAGTTATTCAGAAAAAGCATGTTTTTTCCGTCACAGACTGGACTTCAGTATTGTATGTATATATAAACCCGCTCAGATACGAATGGAATATTGTGTGAAAATTTCAAAGCAATCGGCGAAGAATTTTCGGAGATTAGCGATTTTGAACAAACGAACATTTCCATTTTCATTTTTTTAGATTAAAAAATATTAAGAACATAAATTATTGATTTAGTTATGCTAGTATAGGTTAAATTAGGATAGGCTTCAAGTGTAGGTTGCACACATATATAATATATATATATGATATGGGTGGATAAAAATCGGAACTGCCTCGTATGGGTCAATAGGAATTCTGTAGTTTCCTTAATTAATTCTAATATTCATAACTTCTTAACCAGTATAATAATTCAGGTTTAATATATTTTATTAGAGTACAATAATTATGTCGCCGTCTGTCTTAACCTTATCACGGATGTGTGAAGTGAATTATCAGTCATCATGTCCAGGACGCAAATGTCGTGGGAGCAGCGTGGATCACCGTCACATACATTGATCTAATACTGGATCAGTGCTATTAACCGAGACCCAATATTGGATCACACTCACTAACGGTGACCCAGTATTGGATCACAGTCACTAACGGTGACCCAGTATTGGATCACACTAACGGTGACCCCAGTATTGGATCACAGTCACTAACGGTGACCCAGTATTGGATCACAGTCACTAACGGCGACCCAGTATTGGATCACAGTCACTAACGGTGACCCAGTATTGGATCACAGTCACTAACGGTGACCCAGTATTGGATCACAGTCCCTAACAGTAACCCAATATTGGAACACCGCTTCTTTGTCATTGACCTACATATACATTTCATTAAGACATGATGCACAGAATATATCTTAGTTCCCATAATTAGAAGATAATTCCCATAATTCGGGATCCAATCACTTGGGCTGGACAGTAGAGCGACGGTCGCGCTTCATGCAGGTCGGCGTTTAATCCCCTGATCGTCCAAGTGGTTGGGCACCATTCCTTCCGAACCCCCGTCCCATCCCAAATCCTTATCCTAACCCCTTCCAAGTGCTATATAGTCGTAATGGCTTGGCGCTTTCCCCCCTGATAGTTCAATTCCCATAATTCCCATCGTTTTATACAAACACAGGTCATTTGACACAGAGTACTGGGAAGACGGGACACATGGGGTTTTACATATGAGGTCAAATACAAGATGTTTAATTAACATCCCATTTTAGGAGAACAACAGTTGCATACACTGGCTCTCAGTTGAGTCCTTTGGCCAGCACTGGAAAACTTCTGGTGGACCACAAGTGGACCAAACATGTTACAGAGGTCGACCTTTATAACATGTAATGTTGGGCGACAATATTCAGAAAAAATGGTTTATTTAAAATTTTTATTTAATACAGTTTGGTTAGAGAAGTTGGAGGATAGAAACGGTATGGTCTAGTGATAGGTGTGAGGGAATGGAAATTCCCTCAGCTAGTTTTTCTAGTTATCCAGATTAGGCTAGAGTGTAGGGTGCACTCTAGACAAGAAGTTTTCACTCTACCAGCACTTGTGTGGTGTTGGATGAAAGCTTATGCTTAGGGCTATCTTTTAAGACTAGCCATGAGTCTGTGACTGCTCTGTAGAGAGAGTTACAGAATTAATCCGTGTTTTCTGAGAAATGGGACTTGTGAGAGTGAGTGTGGTATGAGAGGGTACTTGCACTCGCTAGCCAACGGTTTCATGGGGGATGGGGGACAGAGGGGTGAACGTCGCCTCCCCCACCCTGTGAGGTATGACGTCACACGTTGTGTACGCCTGAGGTTCTAGCATGAGGTCTCGGCTACCCCATGCCGAACCGCTCCGTGGCCAGACACCGTGGGCCACACCAGCCACCCCGTGTGCCACCTCATCCTGGGTGGGGCGCTGCGACCGCCTCGTGCTACTCCATGGCCACCCCCTTAGGGCCACACAGTGGCCACATGTCTTGGCCACCCCCTTGGCCACATGCCCCGGTCACACCCTAGGGTCACACCTAGTCGACGCACGTGGGAGCGAGCTAGGTGTTCTTCGGCAAGTGTGATTGTGACCGGGGAAGTGAATGTAAGAGAGAGGTAACGTGAGTACTCAATATTATGTAATGTAAGTTAGTGTCTCGGGACTGATATTAATTCCGGTACCAGCTGTGTTGTCCTATAGCGCCTGCCAGGCGAGGGAAACAGCTGAGAGGCAGCTGTCTGTACTGACGTCCAGGTGACAGTGATGTGATGCGAGGGTGTATGTTATACACAGAACCACACATGTAGATGCATATAGATATATTTTGTTTGTAGACTGACTCGAGTATGTAAACCGGTCAGTGTAGACATTTCTACCATATAAGTGTCTGTTGATCTGTCGATTCATTATATATCATTCAGAGTCAAGATTAATGCCATGTTGCTGCATGTTATTATATTATTCCAGAGGTAGGCAGGCCACTGTAGTTAAGGTTGTCAGAGGACACCCTGAGGTCTGTATAATTATGTCGTACTACTACTCTAGGGATGATATAATTTATATATATGTGTAATTTTATGTTGTTGTGATGCATGTTGGGTAGCTATTTGATTTATGATCATTGATTAGTGTGTACCATTCCCATGTGTTTCATTTGCATGTATATTATTACAGTGTTGTGTGGTGAGTCAGTAATTGTGATTGCTGACTGATTGCCTAATGATGTCATTAGCATGTGGGGTTTGCTGGCGGCATCATTATGTTTGTATGTTTGGGCAGTGTTGTTGTTTGGTATACGTTATATTACTGCCCTAGGCACTGTGTTGATGATTTAAGGAGGTCTCTTTCATTATTCAGGGGAATTCACAGTACTTAATGAGAGAGCAAGCAATTGATTGGTTTATTTGCCTAATTAGGAGAATTAGTGCCAGCTGTCAGTGTAGTGAAGGTGTCTTATATTGACGTAAATTGTTTTGCTAGGGTAGTGAATCCACACAGTAGTTTCTTGCAACGGTTGCAAGATTAGAAGGGGCAGTAATGTAGGTATACTTTTGTGTTGCCAAACCGTGTGTCATTACTGTGAGGGTACAGTAATTACCGTGGTTGCAGTGTTGCAACCGTATGTGGGCGGTGCATTTATTTTGTTATGCCACTGTAAGTGTGACATATGTAACCTGTTGTTCCTCTGTGTTTTTTAAGTTGTGTTGATGACTTAAGGATTCAGTGAGAGTTAATTAAGGGGTAATTAACGACATACGGGGTTGTACATCACTTAATGAGAGAGAGTTGTTATGGAAAAAAGTACTGAGCTTGTTGAGATACGTTTCAGGTGCAATTAATTGTCCGTGTGACAACTAATTGACCACTCTAGCTAATTGTATAATTAGCATTCTCATCATGAATTCACATAGTGGGGAGGAACTGTCAAGGTCTGGCAGTATTTGTGTTAACGTAATTTGCTCGAGACTAAGTGCTTGTCTGTGGTACAGCAATTAGTGGCTCATGATAATTAGTGGAGTAATTAACGCCAATGGTCTTGATGACTCGGTAAAGCGAGGTCATGGGGCTAGCATAACTCGTTGAATTAATCATATCCTGTCTGGTGACAGTGGATTAAGATGCACTCATGTTAATTAAGGTAATTAACACCTCGTCCGTGAATTCACAGTGTTTGATGAGACCTGCTTAAGCGGAGTGAGACGTTTATATATATGTATAATTAAATATCGGTCCTAGTGACAGTTAATTAATTGCTCGGGGTTAATTAGGGTAATTAACGCTCATTAAAGTAAAAGTTTGACATAGACTGTTGAAAAGCTACCAAGATAGAGGTAGGCTTAGTTAACATAACTCGATTGGGATTAAATTAGTTGTCCGTTTGACATTAATTAAGAATTACATACTGAATACTTGAAGGAGTCAAGTGTGGTGTAATTTAAGAGAATGAGTTATTGTTAACAAGTTGACTTGTGTTAAGAGAGACAAGTGTTGGTGATTAACGTTGAGTACCATCATGTTGTTGTCTAAGGGAGACAATTGTTTGTGATTAACGTAAAGTACTTTGTTGCTGACTGCTGTGGACAGTCAATTAACGCAATTAATCACATAATCAATTTTGTAATTGATTAAGGCATTTTCTTTTGTTTATCGTCTGGTGACGAGAGTAAAGTAACTTAGGGATTTCAGGAGAAGTGTCTCAGAATCCCACCTTGCCTGGCTTTGTTTACTGTTTACATGTGCAACTTCTTGCAGGGAGTTGCAAAGAATGTTCACATTAGGTTGTGATAGGGGGAGTCAGTGTTGGACTACCCGCCTTGTTTCGTGGGTATCTCGCCTGGAGGGTTGGAGGACCTGTAAGATTGTGATTATAGTATCTGTTCACCGTGAAGCTGTGACAATATTGATTGCAAGCTTGTATCATCAATGGGCATCATTGTTCACTTAGTTCATTTAGTCAGCCTGAAGTGTCAGCAAGATGGAGACTGATGTCATTTCTCGAGGGGCTGTTGAATAGCTATGTTGCAAGTGCCACTGGATAGACATTAACGTAACGAATCACTCACTGTTATGTAAACTTAGTATTGTGAATTATTTGTTTGCAATATTGCGTCGTCAGTGGGCACACCTGTGTTCAGGTTAGTTCAGTATGCAGCTACACAGCAATGGACCGAAGTCGTTGCTATTTAGCTGTTGTTATAGTGCCACTTGATGGACATTAACGTAACGTAAACTCGATGTTGGAATAGTTTAGTCTCTTGTAAATAAATTGTTGATTTGTTATAGAAAACGGAATTTGATGTCAACCCTTCAACCATTATTTTCAACCCATGTTCTGCTTTATACAATTGTCTGTAAATGTGATCTTTTCTTAATGACGGCTGTTCTTGGGAAATTCGAATTCCAATTCATAGCACTACACATCAAAGTAAAATTTGATTGTGAGAACCCGTCGGTTACCCTTTATTGGTTTTAACGTCTTTTTTTAACTAGGAGGAACCAGCGGCCCAAGCGGACAGGTTTTCACCCTTGTGGTGGAAGCCTGGCGGTTTGCTCCCGCTTTTCCTTTTTTCTGTTGGTCTCATGCTTAGAGTAGAAATATCTGCGGTGTGCATTTTTTTATGCTTGAGGTCCACCTCCTAAGGGAGGTAGGTGTAGAAAAAATCTCACAATAGGATAATAATAATAATAATAATTTTTATTTAGGTAAGGTACATACATAAGGAGATTTTACAAAGTTTGTTGGCTTTATAGATAGAGCTAGTACATACAATGCCTAAAGCCACTATTAAGCAAAGCGTTTCGGGCAGGATGTTTATACCGGGCTGCTGGCAGAGTCAGGTAGCATGTACTAATGAAGGTGATCTGCAGTGGAGTGCTGGTGTGAGGCCTCGTGAGGAGAGCTGGTGTGAGTCATGGTGAGGAGAGCTGGTGTGAGACCTGGTGAGGAGAGCTGGTGTGAGGCCTGGTGAGGAGAGCTGGTGTGAGGCCTGGTGAGGAGAGCTGGTGTGAGGCCTGGTGAGGAGAGCTGGTGTGAGACCTGGTGAGGAGAGCTGGTGTGAGGCCTGGTGAGGAGAGCTAGGAGAGCTGGTGTGAGGCCTGGTGAAGAGAGCTGGTGTGATGCATGGTGAGGAGAGCTGGTGTGATGCATGGTGAGGACAGCTGGTGTGAGGCCTGGTGAGGACAGCTGGTGTGAGGCCTGGTGAGGACAGCTGGTGTGAGGCCTGGTGAGGAGAGCTCGTGTGAGGCATGGTGAGGACAGCTGGTGTGAGGCCTGGTGAGGACAGCTGGTGTGAGGCCTGGTGAGGACAGCTGGTGTGAGGCCTGGTGAGGACAGCTGGTGTGAGGCCTGGTGAGGAGAGCTGGTGTGAGGCATGGTGAGGACAGCTGGTGTGAGGCCTGGTGAGGAGACCTGGTGTGATGCATGGTGAGGAGAGCTGGTGTGATGCATGGTGAGGAGAGCTGGTGTGATGCATGGTGAGGAGAGCTGGTGTGAGGCCTGGTGAGGACAGCTGGTATGAGGCCTGGTGAGGAGAGTTGGTGTGAGGCATGGTTATCTTGAGGTTATCTTGAGATGATTTCGGGGCTTTAGTGTCCCCGCGGCCCGGTCCTCGACCAGGCCTCCACCCCCAGGAAGCAGCCCGTGACAGCTGACTAACTCCCAGGTACCTATTTACTGCTAGGTAACAGGGGCATTCAGGGTGAAAGAAACTTTGCCCATTTGTTTCTGCCTCGTGCGGGAATCGAACCCGCGCCACAGAATTATAAGTCCTGCGCGCTATCCACCAGGCTACGAGGCCCCCTACGAGGCTATGGTGAGGACAGCTGGTGTGAGGCATGGTGAGGAGAGCTGGTGTGAGGCATGGTGAGGACAGCTGGTGTGAGGCCTGGTGAGGACAGCTGGTGTGCGGCCTGGTGAGGAGAGCTGGTGTGAGGCCTGGTGAGGAGAGCTGGTGTGAGGCATGGTGAGGAGAGCTGGTGTGAGGCCTGGTGAGGAGAGCAGGTGTGAGTCATGGTGAGGACAGCTGGTGTGAGGCCTGGTGAGGAGAGCTGGTGTAATGCATGGTGAGGAGAGCTGGTGTGAGTCATGGTGAGGAGAGCTGGTGTGAGGCCTGGTGAGGACAGCTGGTGTGAGGCATGGTGAGGACAGCTTGTGTGAGGCATGGTGAGGAGAGCTGGTGTGAGACCTGGTGAGGAGAGCTGGTGTGAGGCCTGGTGAGGACAGCTGGTGTGAGGCATGGTGAGGACAGCTTGTGTGAGTCATGGCGAGGAGAGCTGGTGTGAGGCCTGGTGAGGAGAGCTGGTGTGAGGCATGGTGAGGACAGCTGGTGTGAGGCCTGGTGAGGACAGCTGGTGTGAGGCATGGTGAGGAGAGCTGGTGTGAGGCATGGTGAGGACAGCTGGTGTGAGGCCTGGTGAGGACAGCTGGTGTGAGGCCTGGTGAGGAGAGCTGGTGTGAGGCCTGGTGAGGAGAGCTGGTGTGAGGCATGGTGAGGAGAGCTGGTGTGAGGCCTGGTGAGGAGAGCTGGTGTGATGCATGGTGAGGAGAGCTGGTGTGAGTCATGGTGAGGAGAGCTGGTGTGAGGCCTGGTGAGGAGAGCTGGTGTGAGGCATGGTGAGGACAGCTTGTGTGAGGCCTGGTGAGGACAGCTGGTGTGAGGCCTGGTGAGGAGAGCTGGTGTGAGGCCTGGTGAGGAGAGCTGGTGTGAGTCATGGTGAGGAGAGCTGGTGTGAGGCCTGGTGAGGAGAGCTGGTGTGAGGCATGGTGAGGACAGCTGGTGTGAGGCCTGGTGAGGAGAGCTGGTGTGAGGCCTGGTGAGGACAGCTGGTGTGAGGCCTGGTGAGGAGAGCTGGTTTGAGGCCTAGTGAGGACAGCTGGTGTGAGGCATGGTGAGGAGAGCTGGTGTGAGGCATGGTGAGGACAGCTGGTGTGAGGCATGGTGAGGACAGCTGGTGTGAGGCCTGGTGAGGAGAGCTGGTGTGAGGCCTGGTGAGGACAGCTGGTGTGAGGCATGGTGAGGACAGCTTGTGTGAGGCATGGTGAGGAGAGCTGGTGTGAGGCCTGGTGAGGAGAGCTGGTGTGAGGCCTGGTGAAGAGAGCTGGTGTGAGGCATGGTGAGGAGAGCTGGTGTGAGGCCTGGTGAGGAGAGCTGGTGTGAGGCCTGGTGAGGAGAGCTGGTGTGAGGCATGGTGAGGAGAGCTGGTGTGAGGCATGGTGAGGACAGCTGGTGTGAGGCATGGTGAGGAGAGCTGGTGTGAGGCCTGGTGAGGACAGCTGGTGTGAGGCATGGTGAGGAGAGCTGGTGTGAGGCATGGTGAGGACAGCTGGTGTGAGGCCTGGTGAGGACAGCTGGTGTGAGGCATGGTGAGGAGAGCTGGTGTGAGGCCTGGTGAGGAGAGCTGGTGTGAGGCCTGGTGAGGACAGCTGGTGTGAGGCCTGGTGAGGACAGCTGGTGTGAGGCCTGGTGAGGACAGCTTATGTGAGGCATGGTGAGGAGAGCTGGTGTGAGGCCTGGTGAGGAGAGCTGGTGTGAGGCATGGTGAGGACAGCTGGTGTGAGGCATGGTGAGGACGGCTTGTGTGAGGCATGGTGAGGAGAGCTGGTGTGAGGCCTGGTGAGGAGAGCTGGTGTGAGGCATGGTGAGGAGAGCTGGTGTGAGGCCTGGTGAGGAGAGCTGGTGTGAGTCATGGTGAGGAGAGCTGGTGTGAGGCATGGTGAGGACAGCTGGTGTGATGCCTGGTGAGGAGAGCTGGTGTGAGGCATAGTGAGGAGAGCTGGTGTGAGGCATGGTGAGGAGAGCTGGTGTGAGGCGTGGTGAGGAGAGCTGGTGTGAGTCATGTTGAGGAGAGCTGGTGTGAGGCATGGTGAGGACAGCTGGTGTGATGCCTGGTGAGGAGAGCTGGTGTGAGGCATGGTGAGGAGAGCTGGTGTGAGGCCTGGTGAGGACAGCTGGTGTGAGGCATGGTGAGGACAGCTGGTGTGAGGCATGGTGAGGACAGCTTGTGTGAGGCATGGTGAGGAGAGCTGGTGTGAGTCATGGTGAGGAGAGCTGGTGTGAGGCCTGGTGAGGAGAACTGGTGTGATGCATGGTGAGGACAGCTTGTGTGAGTCATGGTGAGGAGAGCTGGTGTGAGGCCTGGTGAGGAAAGCTGGTGTGAGGCCTGGTGAGGAGAGCTGGTGTGAGGCCTGGTGAGGAGAGCTGGTGTGAGTCATGGTGAGGAGAGCTGGTGTGAGGCCTGGTGAGGAGAGCTGGTGTGAGGCCTGGTGAGGAGAGCTGGTGTGAGGCCTGGTGAGGAGAGCTGGTGTGAGGCTTGGCGAGGACAGCTTGTGTGAGTCATGGTGAGGACAGCTGGTGTGAGGCCTGGTGAGGAGAGCTGGTGTGAGGCATGGTGAGGACAGCTGGTGTGAGGCCTGGTGAGGAGAGCTGGTGTGAGGCATGGTGAGGACAGCTGGTGTGATGCATGGTGAGGAGAGCTGGTGTGAGGCATGGTGAGGAGAGCTGGTGTGAGGCCTGGTGAGGACAGCTTGTGTGAGGCCTGGTGAGGACAGCTGGTGTGAGGCATGGTGAGGACAGCTTGTGTGAGGCATGGTGAGGAGAGCTGGTGTGAGTCATGGTGAGTACAGCTGGTGTGAGGCCTGGTGAGGAGAGCTGGTGTGATGCATGGTGAGGACAGCTTGTGTGAGTCATGGTGAGGACAGCTGGTGTGAGGCCTGGTGAGGAGAGCTGGTGTGAGGCCTGGTGAGGAGAGCTGGTGTGAGGCATGGTGAGGACAGCTGGTGTGAGGCCTGGTGAGGAGAGCTGGTGTGATGCATGGTGAGGAGAGCTGGTGTGAGGCCTGGTGAGGAGAGCTGGTGTGAGGCCTGGTGAGGACAGCTGGTGTGAGGCTTGGTGAGGAGAGCTGGTGTGAGGCATGGTGAGGAGAGCTGGTGTGAGGCCTGGTGAGGAGAGCTGGTGTGATGCATGGTGAGGAGAGCTGGTGTGAGGCATGGTGAGGAGAGCTGGTGTGATGCATGGTGAGGACAGCTGGTGTGAGGCCTGGTGAGGAGAGCTGGTGTGATGCATGGTGAGGAGAGCTGGTGTGAGGCCTGGTGAGGAGAGCTGGTGTGATGCATGGTGAGGAGAGCTGGTGTGAGGCCTGGTGAGGAGAGCTGGTGTGAGGCCTGGTGAGGGCAGCTGGTGTGAGGCTTGGTGAGGAGAGCTGGTGTGAGGCCTGGTGAGGACAGCTTGTGTGAGGCATGGTGAGGAGAGCTGGTGTGAGGCCTGGTGAGGAGAGCTGGTGTGAGGCATGGTGAGGACAGCTGGTGTGAGGCATGGTGAGGACAGCTTGTGTGAGGCATGGTGAGGACAGCTGGTGTGAGGCCTGGTGAGGACAGCTTGTGTGAGGCATGGTGAGGAGAGCTGGTGTGAGGCATGGTGAGGACAGCTGGTGTGAGGCCTGGTGAGGAGAGCTGGTGTGATACATGGTGAGGAGAGCTGGTGTGAGGTCTGGTGAGGAGAGCTGGTGTGAGGCCTGGTGAGGACAGCTGGTGTGAGGCTTGGTGAGGAGAGCTGGTGTGAGGCATGGTGAGGAGAGCTGGTGTGAGGCCTGGTGAGGAGAGCTGGTGTGATGCATGGTGAGGAGAGCTGGTGTGAGGCCTGGTGAGGAGAGCTGGTGTGAGGCCTGGTGAGGACAGCTGGTGTGAGGCTTGGTGAGGAGAGCTGGTGTGAGGCATGGTGAGGAGAGCTGGTGTGAGGCCTGGTGAGGAGAGCTGGTGTGATGCATGGTGAGGAGAGCTGGTGTGAGGCATGGTGAGAAGAGCTGGTGTGAGGCCTGGTGAGGACAGCTGGTGTGAGGCCTGGTGAGGACAGCTGGTGTGAGGCCTGGTGAGGACAGCTGGTGTGATGCATGGTGAGGAGAGCTGGTGTGAGGCATGGTGAGGACAGCTGGTGTGAGGCCTGGTGAGGACAGCTGGTGTGAGGCCTGGTGAGGACAGCTGGTGTGAGGCCTGGTGAGGACAGCTGGTGTGATGCATGGTGAGGAGAGCTGGTGTGAGGCATGGTGAGGACAGCTGGTGTGAGGCCTGGTGAGGAGAGCTGGTGTGATGCATGGTGAGGAGAGCTGGTGTGAGGCCTGGTGAGGAGAGCTGGTGTGAGGCCTGGTGAGGAGAGCTGGTGTGAGGCCTGGTGAGGAGAGCTGGTGTGAGGCCTGGTGAGGAGAGCTGGTGTGAGGCCTGGTGAGGAGAGCTGGTGTGAGGCCTGGTGAGGAGAGTTGGTGTGAGGCCTGGTGAGGAGAGCTGGTGTGAGGCCTGGTGAGGAGAGCTGGTGTGAGGCCTGGTGAGGAGAGCTGGTGTGAGGCATGGTGAGGAGAGCTTGAATGAAGCAGATAGCTTGAGCGAGGCAGGGGGTGGAGAGCTCTGATGAGGCAGGGATTAGCTCACTGCTTTATAGCGGGGCTTCTAACGTCTAGTTTGGCAGTTGGAATTAGACTGGCGATACTGTGTTGCTGTTGTTGTTTTAGTTTCAGTTACTTGGGACAAAAAGTTGCAAGTTGCACGGGCTTTAATGAGCCCGTAGTGGACTTACCTGGCACAGGAGCGGAGCAAGTACTCACCTAATTGTGCGTGTGGGTGATGAGCTTTGTCTCTTTGGTCCGGCCTCTCAACTGTTTATCAACAGGTGTACAGATTCCTGAGCCTACTGGGCTCTATCATATCTACATTTGAAACTGTGTATGGAGTCAGCCTCCACCACATCACTTCCAAGTGAATTCCATTTATTAACTACTCTGACACTGAAAAAGTTCTTTCTAACGTCTCTGTGGCTCATCTGGGTACTAAGTTTCCACCTGTGTCCCCTTGTTCGTGTCCCACCCGTGATGAAGAGTTTGTCTTTGTCCACCCTGTCAATTCCCCTGAGAATTTTGTAGGTGGTTATCATGTCTCCCCTTACTCTTCTGTTTTCCGGGGACGTGAGGTTCAGTTCCTTTAGCCTTTCCTCGTAGCTCATACCTCTTGTGTGAAGTACGGGTTATGGTGACCCCGCACTGGGTCACGGGTTATGTAATAGCACGGGTTATGGTGACCCCGTAGTGGACTTATCAGGCACAGAAGCGGCAGGTAGCACGGGCTATGGTGAACCCGTAGTGGATTTACCTGGCACAGGAGCGGAGCAAGTAGCACAGACTATGGTGAGTCCGTAATTGACTTACCTGGCACAGGAACGGCAAGTAGGACGAGCTATGGTTAGCTTGTAGTGAACTTACCTGGCACAGGAACGGAGTAAGTAGCACGGACTATGGTGAGCCCGTAGTGGACTTACCTGGCACAGGAGTGGCAAGTAGCATGGGCTATGGTGATCCCGTAATGGACTTACCTGGAACAGGAGCGGAGCAAGTAGCACGGGCTATGGTGAGCCCGTAGTAGACTTACCTGGCAAATGAGCGGCAAGTAGCACGGGCTATGGTGAGCCCGTAGTGGACTTACCTGGAACAGGAGCGGAGCAAGTAGCACGGGCTATGGTGAACCCGTAGTAGACTTACTTGGCAAATGAGCGGCAAGTAGCACGGGCTATGGTGAACCCGTAGTGGACTTACCTGGCACAGGAGCGGCAAGTAGCACGGGCTATCGTGAACCCGTAGTGGACTTACCTGGCACAGGAGCGGCAAGTAGCACGGGCTATGGTGAGCCCGTAGTGGACTTACCTGGCATTGGAGCGGGGCTAGTAGCCCGGGCTACGGTGAGCCCGTAGTTGACTTACCTGGTACATAAGCGGGGCAAGTAGCACGGGCAATCTTGAGCCAGTAGTGAACTTACCTAGCACAGGAGCGGCGCAAGTAGCACAAGCTGTGGTGAGGCCGTAGTGGACTTACCTGGCACAGGAGCGGAGCAAGTAGCACTGGCTATGGTGAGCTGTAGTGGACTTACCTGGCATTGGAGGGGGCTAGTAGCCCGGGCAACGGTGAGCCCGTAGTGGACTTACCTGATACATAAGCGGGGCAAGTAGCACGGGCTATCTTGAGCCAGTAGTTAACTTACCTGGCACAGGAGCGGAGCAAGTAGCGCTGGCTATGGTGAGGCCGTAAAGGACTTACCTGGCACAGGAGCGAAGCAAGTAGCACGGGCTATGGTGAGTCCGTAGTGGACTTACCTGGCAGACAAGCGGTAAGTAGCACAGGCTATGGTGAGCCCGTAGTGATCTTACTTGGCACAGGAGCCGGTCAAGTAGCACGGGCTATAATAAGCTCATAGTGGAGTTACCTGTCACAGTAGTGGATCAAGTAGCACAGGCTATGGTGAGCCCGTAGTGAACTTACTTGACACAGGATCCGGGCAAGTAGCACGGGCTATAATAAGCTCATAGTGGAGTTACCTGTCACAATAGTGGAGCTAGTAGCACGAGCTATTGTGAACCCGTAGTGAACTTTACTGGCACAGGAGCAGAACAAGTAGCACGGACTATGGTGAACCCGTAGTGAACTTACTTGGTACAGGAGCGGGGCAAGTAGCACAGTTTATGGTGAGCACGTAGTGGACTTACCTGGCACAGAAGCAGGGAAAGTTTGCTTTTTTTCTATTTTTATTTTTACATGCATAGCATGCAAATTAAATACAATAAAAAACAAGACAAGAACATAGAAAACATAACAAAACAAAACAAGAAACCACCGGCCAGAGGGGCCGACAGCACAGTACAACATATTACAAACACGGTAAATGCACGAGAAATTTAGCATACACCAAGACACAAAAAACAAAACAATGTCAAACAAGCAAGCACAGTAACAGTACAAAACAAAACATCACAAAACAAATCAAACATCAAGAGTAACAATATAAAATATAACAAGAAAATCCCAATATACAACAAAACAAAATAAAAATAACAAACAAGTACAACTTGTAATGCAAGCAGAAAACACCGATGCAAATGTACATCACAGAAACAAGACATGAATAAAAACACTCTCACCACACCAACCGCCTCGCAACAAACAAAGGAAGAGGCCCAAAATATACAATAATAACAAACTAGCACTCCATGCAATCAAGAAACGAAACATAGTAACATATACAACAAACAAACAAGCACCGGCCTGAAGGACCGGGAACAAAAACACAACATAAAGGACATCATGAAAATAGATACAAGAAAAACTCACAGCACACAACAAGTTAAAAATAAAAAAAAACAATAATAAAAACAATAAATAAAAACAATAACAAAAAAAGCACAATCTAGCAATGCATAAGTAGAACACACATGGCAAAGTAACAATACAAAAGCAAATACAGGAATAAAAACGCCCTCACCAAAACACCTGCCTTGCAAATAAGGGTACAAAAGACAATAGGGCAAACAAAACGCCATAGGGGCACACAACTCTACAGTAACATTGAATCAGCTGACATATTTGCCCGGGAACAAGACCCGGGGGAACCGCACATGAACGCCTCCCAAATCAGCCAATTTCCCCAAGTGATCTGACCCTCCACCGGGGGCGCCATGTTATCCGGAACCTCGACAACAAACACATGCATACAGGGAACCCAGACGGTGTCACACCGGAGGCGAGTAACCGCCACCCTACGCCATACATCGGGAACCCGCCCACCTTGAAAGTCCTCCAGTACTTCAGATCGCAGGAACTTGGCAACCACGTCCTCCAGAGCCTCAGGTCGCAACCCCACAGGAAAGGGCTGGGCAGTGGGTACCATCACAGGGGCACCAGCGGCTGCAGGAACACCACCAGATGACCGCAGGGAACCGGGGCGGCGCATCCTTCCGTAAAGTCACTACCAGGCCACGCCCAGCACCAGCATCCGCACTATCCTTGGCAGAGGAAGCCACCACACCCCACTGCTGAGAGCCCCCTGGTGGGGAAGGAACAGAAGGCACACCCGAGACACGGGCATCATCACCAAAAGGTACATGAACCTTTCTCCACCACCACCCGCGGAGACAACGATGCATCCGGATCCACGCCGTCAACACCTGAAGACCCAGTCACTGAAGTCTCCAACATCGGCCCAGGCAGTAGACAAACGCCTGGAACGTTTGGGCTCCAGATATCGTCAGAGCCGGAAACGGACCCAGAAACATGGGCACCACTAGCCGGACGAACCGACGCTCGACGCAGAACGGCAGCAGCCTCTACCACAGGGGGAACCGGACCACACACAGTAGGAGGCTCCGCAGCCACCCCAGCACCAAGCACAGGAGGGACCCGAGGTGAGGCAGCAGGGCCAGGTCCAGCAGCCAAAGACGAGGAGGCAGATGATGACGCCCCACAGGGAGTACCAGGAAGACCCACGGGAGTAGCAGGGCCAGAGAGAGGAGCAGGAGTAACATCCGACTGCACGGCAACATCCGGAGGAGGGCTGGCGACAACCGGGAGAACAACGGGCGACGCTGGGAGAGCCTCAGCAGCGAACAGGACCCTCACCTCCTCACCCCCGGAGTCCTCCTGCAGAGGGAGCGGTGGGAAATCCTCTTCACGGAACAAATTCACGGGAGCGACAGGATCAGCAGTACACCCGGCAGCCTGATGCCCCAACAAGCCACACCGGAAACAAATACGGGGTTGTCGAGCATAAAACACCCTCACGTAGTACCGTAACAGTCGGACAGATGACGGAATTTCCGACCTCAGTCGCATCCCGAGGGTCCGAATATTGTTCTTCACACCTGAACACGTTCCAGACGATAGTGAGTTCATCCGCACACTGACAACGGAGCCGTACCTCTGGAAGAAACGCCGGAGGAGAGTCTTAGGAAACTCCATGGGGGCGCCATGGACACTTACATATGTCACAGCACCACTACGGTCCGAAACGGTCACAGACCCGGTGCCGTCTTGCAGCTGCAATGTACGCCCCTCGTACCTCCGGAGAAAATCACGGTACACTGCTTCACCCACAAACTTGATGATGACACGGCGAGCAGTGACCAGCTCGACACCATATATGTCCTGGACCGGGACCCTGAGCATGTCACTCAAGACCAAGTCCACAAGCGGGTAACCAGCAAGTCAAGTAAACTCCAAAATTATGGAGTTTACCCTCACGACAGCTGGAATATGGCTGCCCATCGCAAACACGCCACGTCCACACCACCAGGAACAGCAGGGAGGGTCAATGGTGAGCACGTAGTGGACTTACTTGGCACAGGAGTGGGGCAAGTAGCCAAGGCTATGGTGAGCCCCTAGTGGACTGACCTGGCACAGGAGCGGAGCAAGTAGCACGGGGTATGGTGAGCACGTAGTGGACTTACCTGGCACAGAAGCGGGGCAAGTAGCACAGGCTATGGTGAGCACGTAGTGGACTTACCGGGTGCAGGAGCGGGGCTGTAACATGAGTGATGGTGTGTCTCCGGCCGCGTTATGTCGGCGTCTTCATGACCTTGTGTTGGACCGAGTTTGCTCCTCACCTGGCAGGCTGGTCATCATTGGCCTGATGGCAAGCTTTCGGTTGTGTTAAGTGATTCATGAAAACCTTGCGAAATTGGTCGTTAAAGGTTAGTGAATATGATTGTAGCTGTTATTAGCGATTATGGGGATTATTGGAGATTTTTATGTAGTTACAAAAGTGATTCTTAAAATTTTTAATATCATGAGGATAATTTAAGTAGTTGTCTATAATGTGATTCTTTCACATTCATGTATTCGTAAGTAAATGATGTAGTTGCAAACCTACAGTTGCAAGTGTGAACCGACGACGGAGACAAAAATGCTATATAATAAGAAAATAACAAAGAAAACTATAGATTGCCATGAGAAGGATTCACGTTAATAACGTGATGAATCAATAAGAGAATTAGTAGGAGCCACGAGGAGGATTCGTAGATTTGAATCAACCTCACGGTTCCTACTGACTTTCTCATTGATACATCACGTTAATGTGATTTATTTGAGTATTGGAAGAGAAGCGTTGTTGGTGAACTACTAGACCACAGCCAAAGTGCATGGTGGTGAACTAATAGACCACATCCAGAGTAAATGGCGGTGAACTACTAGACCACAGCCAGTAGTTGAACTTGGCTTTAGTTGGAGCCAACGACCTCTGGAGGATTCAGTGGAATCACAGGTTGCATTGCTTTTACTATGTCGTGGTGTTGTGGTCTAAGGCGTGTACTAGGGAATACCCAAAGCATAGCCTCATATTCTCCACATGGCTCTCGCTGGGTTTCTGTAGGATGCCTTATGGGCCATATGAGGCAGCTCGTATTTATATTCACCCAAACTCATTCATATAGCAGCCCATCCTCCTAAAATGAAAGTAATTATTTGGTCCAAAGCTCTGATACTTTGTGGTGACCCACCAGAAAGTTTACCGTTGTTTGACAAACTGGAAACTTTTTTAATTTTGAAACCTAGGCTAACCTCTCCTATCAATCTTAGGGCTAATACATGATATCTTAGGCCTAATACACATATGTGCTATACTAGGCTAAGGAATATTTAAGTTTGATCTTCGTTTTTTTCTGGACTATAAAAGGAATGGTACAAAAAGTGGTTTTTACTGGTTCGACCGAATAGTTACTATAAGTGCTATCGTTTCAGGAGGATGGAGTTGCATATATATGTATAATCAAACAATTTCAAACAGTTATGCAAAGTTTATCAATTGTTTAAAACAAATTAATCCTAATTTATAAAGAAAATAAATGGCTATAATATATAAAGCAATTCATGATATATATTAGTGTTTCAAATACTTGTGATTTATATTGTTTTTATTGTCAATGACTATATGTAATTGGATTAGGCAACTGGTTATTACTTATTATATCATGAAATCTTCTTGAGTTTCAGTAAAACCTCCCACCCCTCCCAGGACTCACCGGCGCAGATGTATCAAGAGACGTACCGGTCTGTTGAATCTAAGAACTTCAAGAATGTAGTAGGCAGCTTGGAAGAGGGTATTGAGCGGGTGCTGAAGGAGGAGTATGTGTTCATGGAGTGGGAAGCATCTCTCCTCTACAAATATGGTCAAGACTGTCGACTCTATTGCCTTCCGGAAGCTTATTTCCCCTCTCAGGCATCATTTGCACTCCCGAAGGGATCACCTCTCCTTCCAGTATTTAACAGACTGTAAGTCATTGCTCTTATTTACGGGCTATTCATGCCCGTGCCATCTCTTGGGAGGCTTAATCTTCATCAATCAATCAATTACTTTTTCATTCCATTTCAAACTATGCTAGGCTGTTTATCTTACTAAGTTAAACAAAATCTCTAAATGCAACTTTAAATCCATTAGACATCAGAAGTATTTATTATATGATTGAAACTATGAATTTATAAACGTCTTACTAAAGGGAGAAAGATAGAAGAAGAGGAAGGAAGTAGTGTAAAGGAGAGAGGGAGACGGGTGGGCAATTTAAAATGAAAGATACAGCGATGAAGAAAGAAAGAAGTTTTTTTTAGATTTCATAATAAAATTGGATCATAGTGTGACGGGTTGTGGTATCGCAGCTATACTGAACCAAGATGATATGGCTCTCCCTCACACAAATAAAAAAAGTGCTGCTATTGGCCTTGCAGTGTGTAAGTCGCAGGGCGAAACAAATGAAAATCATCAAATAAATAATTAAAACAATTTATTTAAATATTAATGAACAAAAATGACACATGACAATACTTGGCTATTACTATATAACAAATAAAATAAGTAAATGAAAGTGTAACTGTAATACAACACAAAAATATACTGGTGGTGCTGAAGACAACTACCATACCACCACAGCATCCAGCATACGACGTTGGCTGAAGGCAGACGGCGTTGCAGGAGACTAAGGTGTTACTAGAGCACTAAGGGAGAGACTGGCTCTCCAGGGTTATTGTTGTTGTTAAAGATTTGCTACCTGGAACAAAGTTCCAAGTAGCACGGACTATGGTGAGCCCGTAGTGACTCTCCAGGGTTGTTGTTGTTATTTACGATTCGTTACTCAGAACGATAAGTTCCAGTAGCACGGGCTATGGTGAGCCTGTAAGTGGAGGCTCTTTGGAACCATTATCTGTATCAGTGGCTGATACTAGAGATGTGGCGATGGATGGGGGTCTTCATGATGGTTTTCAGCCTGGAGGGCTGGCTGGCCTCCTCTCCAGGGAGGCGGTGCCCTTTATATAGTCCAGCGGTGATGACTCATCCGGTGTCAACGTGAGGTGGACATCTGGTCAACTAGCAAACTGCTCGTTGTGGCTGGCGGTGCCTTTGTGTTGAGCTGCACCACTGTCAGTTGAAGGCGGCTAACTGCTTGTTTGTGGGGGCAAACTACCAGTTAGCAGAGGCGCCCGGCTTGCCTCTGAGTCGTACCAGGCCGTGCCAGGCCCTGGGGGGTACAGAGAGGTGGCAAGACTGATGACTCATCAAGGCTGGTGTAGTGAAGAGGCATTGAAGGTGAAGGGAAAAGGCAGTTCCACTGCTATGCAGAGGATTCACGTGACAATAGGGATATGCTGTGAAAAAATACCAGGGACATATTGCTTGGTGAATCTACAACCAGTTTTTATTTTAACATATCAACACAGAAGCGCTTATTGTAAAAAAATAGTAATTGAATAATAAAGCAAAATTAAATATTAACATAAATATAAAACTGGGGCCTTAGATGAATGTAGGAGTCTAGGATCTCCTTTGCTGTTAGTCAATGTCTCTCGTTTGGGGAGAAATTGGAACTTATTATAAGGTGAAGGCTGCTACCATCGTCTCTGCCAAATTAGTGTGCTTTAGTGCTATAATTACTATTATATATAAGTGGCATGTACATTAGTAGTTTATATATTAGTGGCATATATATAAGTGGTATACATTTATGTTTTTATATTATTAGTATATATATTTGTAGTATATATAAGGTTATGAATAAATGGAGCAAAGTCACTGACGCTTAAATATCCTAGACTTGATAATGACATTAGAATGCATAAAGTAACCTATCGCACTTAAATTCTTGAATTTATGTCACGCAAATTTACTTAAATGTTGACTAATAAGCAGCAAATATCTAGACATCAATTAACCGAGTGTTTATCTGGTTGCCCAAAATCTAACCACCTCTGTCCCCACTTAAACTTTTTTTCAGTAATTTTTTATCATACTGGGATCCAATGCAATAAATTAAGATTACTTAAGGTTGTGGTAAGAAGAGAGAGAGATACTGGTAGTGTGCTGTTTACTGTGGCTTCATTTCATTATTTTCCCTTCCTCACTTTTATTTCGTGAGTTTATGATCGCAGCAAGTAAATACAAGGTCACAGCATGTTAAAACAACACTACTCTCTTTTTGTATTCTTAAGCCAGCACATGGATCTCTTAATAACTATGAAACATTAGTTTTGGGGGAGCTTCCTTCTATGCCTGCGGAGGTAATGTTTACATTGTGGTTACATTGTAGTTCGGGGTCTAGTTGGCTGCAACATACAGTTACTCCTTTACAATGAAGAGAATGGTTTTACATCTCGCTATGACTATAAACAATATCTCATTTGGCAACCATATAAAAGAGATATATGTACAACACTTTAATATTTTTTAATACTGAAGATATATTTATTAATTAGAAAAGATTGGAATATTGTCATGATTTGACTGCAAGATCGCTACTAATATATCTGGTGTTATGAGTTTTGGTGCAGTGAGAGCCTCATGGATCTGTTATGTCTTATGTAACAATGGCTTATATTATACAGTTATTAGTCTTAAAGAAATATTATTTTCATATAGAGTAACATTTTGAAATATTATTTATAATACTCGTTTTTTTATTATATATATGATATAAATGATAAGTAACATTATTGTCACTAAATTTAAATGTGGTGTGTGATATGTATATGTATGTTGACAGAGTGTTGGAGATGCAGTCATCTGGGGTCCTGAGGAAGTTGCAGGAAGATTGGGCGCCACGCAACATGGATAATTGTAACCAGCTCCAAACGGAGCCCATCCAATTGAAAATCTTGTTCACGGTATATCTGGTGCTCTGTAGTGGCATGGTTATCAGTGTCCTCGTTCTCATTGGCGAGATCTTTACCGCCAGACTCATGAAAGCTCCCAAACCATGAGAACACAAATTCCAGCGTCTTACACTACTTACACGGCAAAGCCATTTAGGGTATTCCGCGTAACTCACATCACTACCAAAAACTGGGTCAACCTTCGCACATGTGTTTGTCATTATAACTTGAACATTTAAGCAAACTAATTATTGCAGTATAAAACATTACAAAACAAAGTACTACTACACTCGCATAGCACATCTATTTGCTGAAACTAGTGCCGGATTTCGCAACATAAATACTCTGCAAGACATGACCAATTGTCTAATGCTTTGATTGTTCCTTTGTCAGAAAACGCTCAGCAAATTGATTGGGAGAAGGCTTCTTCAATAACGAATTATATAATAAGTTTAAATAAGAACATTAATGAATCTGCAGATTTTCTGCAACTTGATGTTAGAGTAATTGACTGATGTTTATTTGGGGTGGTTGTTTTACCCTTTAATTGACTCTTATTTTCTATTTCTGAAGGCTTGCATGAGGCTTTAACTTCCTCATTTGCTCGTCGTTTGTTTATGATGGAATGTAAACCTTCAGTGATGTCCTGTACTGTCAGGATGGTGTTATGTTGATGTGCATGTAATTCATCTAGTATATCGCTGGACAATTTTCGTTGAAGGATTACTTTGGTCATCCATTCACTAGTAGTTATATCAACCTTAAGACTGAATGTTCTTATTAGTGACTCAAACTCCATGCTGAAGGATTGTAATGAGTCAGCAGTCTGATCAGGTTGAGGTAAATCCAGCAACTGTAGTACTAGATGTATGACAGTTTTCTCATTGCCAGCATTATTCCTAGGAGGCTGGACTGGGAAATTAGTGCTGTCGCTATTTTCATTTACATTTTCTACTACTGGTTCAGCTTCACCTCTAGTTTCGAGACATGTTAACTTAGTGGCCTCAGGTATTGGGTTTTCAGAAACCACAGAGACTGTGGATAAATTGTCTGAGAACTGCTTAATTTCTGGTGGTATAATATTGGGTGAAGCTTTACTGGGTGAAGCTTTATCCTTGTTGATTAAAGGATCTAATCTGGCTTTACATTTATTCTCAAAAAGATCCAGATCATCCATAACATTATCTACTTTATTTGGTGTACTGTCTATTTGTTCTGATTCAATTATCTTGTGTAAATGTTCCAACCTGGCTTGAGTTTCTTCTTCATATTGTGCTAGGTCAGACAGGAATGGTTCCACATCTTCAACTACTATGTCGTCGTCGTGGACCTGATTTTGGTAAGATTTCCTATTTGCTTTCAATATATGCAATTGGGTTTGAATCTGTAACAGTGGTATTTTCAACCGACGATAATTAATTACAGGCTCATATAACAACTGTTCATATTGGTTGAGATCTCTTGTTAGTTGGCGTTTGCTTGATATTAAAGCACGCTTTGCTTTCTGTGGATTAGTCATGGTGACTTGTTAATTGGGCACCACTGGCTCATAAATTGTGAGCAAGTACTAATGGCAGCCTAGGGTTAAATTCTGAACTCGCTAGGCAATAATCCTACCTCTACTAGAGGTTAGCACTTAAAATTAATACACATTATATATATATACAATCATACACACTAATGATTTGAGTGATAAACCAGTGTCACTGGAAGTACCTTTAGGTTAGCTCTTCTATATCACCCTAGGATGGTAGAGACACTAATTAATCACTCAAAGGTGTAATGATCATAAGTAATTTATTATATATACAACTCAACTCGAGTTGATAAAAATTACACCCAAAATAGGGTCTGGACCATTCATTAATGGTGTTAGGTTGATCAATATAGTACAACTGACTATGGTAATAATGGGACTAGGATGAGCAATAATAGTTCAACTAGTCATATCCTACCCTGTTGTGGGTTGGCAATTAGTAAATATTATACTGTGATCACTAGTGCAATATATATTAAATAATTCTCTATTTTGGAGAAATAATATACACAATTATTGATAATAGCCTCTTAATTAGCCTCTATGAAACTTCTAATATTATCTAGAAGTATTAAATATTATTAGTGACCTCGCGAAATAAAGTCCACAAAATTCGTAGATAATCTCTCGCGAAATGTAACACCACGAAATCCGTGAACAATCTCGCGAAGACACAGTCACTAATTTGGCTGGATTCTATATTAGCGCTGTCATTTCACGAAATAACACGCCACCAAATATCTGTGGGTGTGCATGAAACCGCTGACGAAGCTGAACTGGGCTGAGGGAGGCTCCTGAGCTCCCTCGAGGCTACGCTGCCGTCTTGACTGCTGGCTTTGTTTAAATAACACTGCACTAGTATATTTAATGAATCCACTGGTTAACTGGTTCATCCGGTACTAAGATGACCAAATGTGGGTTCATAGGACCGAATAATCCGGTTCGAAGGACCAAATAATGTGGGAACCGACCTGTGAGATTTATATTTATTTAATTTATATGAATTTATATTTACGTTAATTTATATACTTCGATAGCAATTTGTATAATGATAAGTGGACTGTATTTCTGCAATAATCTCATAATCTCACAAATCGATCCTCTACACATTAGGGGGGGGGGTTATTAAATTAATATATATATGCAGCCAATCAAACTACAGAAATAACTACATACATTAAAGAGGTTCCTTATCTTATAGTACAGCAGGTTAGTCCACCAGGTATAACTAGGGTGTAGACACCAAATTATCCTCTTTGAGGTAGCTTCCATATCACCCAGTAACTGGTGCACAAATCTTGCATCCTCGTCTTGACCTGTCAAAAGTGCGCTAGCTGTGAAGCCAGATACCTATATATGACAAGTATATCAGAGAAAACAGTACATGGAACATGAAGACCTGGCTTAATTACCTTTAGTTTGAGGCTTCCATGTGATCTAACCGGGTCACCCTATATAATGACATTAATGGCCACTAATGATAAATAATGGGTTTCGGAAAGAACACTTAACTTGATTTGTTGACAGCGTGTTGACAGATGGTACACCTTTGGTATCCATAACACTACGTCCAAGTAAAATTAACAGGAGCCGAATTTGCTCCCGTGTGAGCCTCTGGTCTCGTATAAACAATGGCTGCCCTCCTTCCCCACTGACGCCTGGCCTACTTTGTCCAGATTTCAGAAAGTGATAGAAGGGTCACATTTACTCTACTTTAATATTGATAATTAAGTTAATTTATATAAGATGTTTTTATGATGGTAAAGTCCAAAGACTAATGTATTTAAGAATAATTCCCAGCAGAATAGCTGGTGAATTTATAATGGTATGTGGTGATGATATCCCGTTTTCTATAGACGGTAATTCCACTACAAGTTACGTTTTCTATGGGTAACTTGTTGGTAATACAGCTATTATCTGTATGATTATTAAATGGTGTCGGATTTTCCGACACATGGATCTCTTAATAACTATGAAACATTAGTTTTGGGGGAGCTTCCTTCTATGCCTGCGGAGGTAATGTTTACATTGTGGTTACATTGTAGTTCGGGGTCTAGTTGGCTGCAACATACAGTTACTCCTTTACAATGAAGAGAATGGTTTTACATCTCGCTATGACTATAAACAATATCTCATTTGGCAACCATATAAAAGAGATATATGTACAACACTTTAATATTTTTTACTATTGAAGATATATTTATTAATTAGAAAAGATTGGAATATTGTCATGATTTGACTGCAAGATCGCTCCTAATATATCTGGTGTTATGAGTTTTGGTGCAGTGAGAGCCTCGTGGATCTGTTATGTCTTATGTAACAATGGCTTATATTATACAGTTATTAGTCTTAAAGAAATATTATTTTCATATAGAGTAACATTTTGAAATATTATTTATAATACTCGTTTTTTTTATTATATATATGATATAAATGATAAGTAACATTATTGTCACTAAATTTAAATGTGGTGTGTGATATGTATATGTATGTTGACAGAGTGTTGGAGATGCAGTCATCTGGGGTCCTGAGGAAGTTGCAGGAAGATTGGGCGCCACGCAACATGGATAATTGTAACCAGCTCCAAACGGAGCCCATCCAATTGAAAATCTTGTTCACGGTATATCTGGTGCTCTGTAGTGGCATGGTTATCAGTGTCCTCGTTCTCATTGGCGAGATCTTTACCGCCAGACTCATGAAAGCTCCCAAACCATGAGAACACAAATTCCAGCGTCTTACACTACTTACACGGCAAAGCCATTTAGGGTATTCCGCGTAACTCACGTCACTACCAAAAACTGGGTCAACCTTCGCACATGTGTTTGTCATTATAACTTGAACATTTAAGCAAACTAATTATTGCAGTATAAAACATTACAAAACAAAGTACTACTACACTCGCATAGCACATCTATTTGCTGAAACTAGTGCCGGATTTCGCAACATAAATACTCTGCAAGACATGACCAATTGTCTAATGCTTTGATTGTTCCTTTGTCAGAAAACGCTCAGCAAATTGATTGGGAGAAGGCTTCTTCAATAACGAATTATATAATAAGTTTAAATAAGAACATTAATGAATCTGCTTTACAGATTACAAAATCATGTAATTTAAACATAAGCAGTGGTTTGTATAATTTGGTTTGACTTGATAATTTTGATTGATCAGTTAAACAGCAATTTGAGTAGGATCATTGATACACATTTATCTCACAAATACCTTAATAATATCACATTATCTCATTATTGGCATTGTACCTCACCTTACCTCTTTCATGCTTATATATCCACACCCACTGAACTGTAAACCAATCTTTCTGAAGATGTATTATTAAATACCAATGAACTTAACGAATTTTCTGTCTTAATTCTTTCTTCGCGGTCTGACACTGTCGAAGTTTTTATCACGTGTTAATTTCTTCATGATTTACACACACACACACACACACACACACACACACACACACACACACACACACACACACACACACACACACACACACACACACACACACACACCACACACACACACACACACACACACACACACACACACACACACACACACACACACACACACACACACACACACACACACACACAGACACACACAAACACACACACACAAACACACACACACACACACACACACACACACACACACACACACACACACACACACACACACACACACACACACACACACACACACACACACAAGTTTTTATCACGTGTTAATTTCTTCATGATTTACACACACACACACACACACACACACACACACACACACACACACACACACACACACACACACACACACACACACACACACACACACACACACACAGGCATGAGTTATGAGGAAAGGCTGCGGGAAATGCACCTCACGACACTGGAAGACAGAAGAGTAAGGGGGGACATGATCACAACCTACAAAATCCTCAGGGGAATCGACCGGGTAAACAAGGACGAACTTTTCAACACTGGTGGGACGCGAACAAGGGGACACAGGTGGAAGCTGAGTACCCAAATGAGCCACAGAGACGTTAGAAAGAACTTTTTCAGTGTCAGAGTAGTTAGCAAATGGAATGCATTAGGAAGTGATGTGGTGGAGGCTGACTCCATTCACAGTTTCAAATGTAGATATGATAGAGCCCAATAGGCTCAGGAATCTGTACACCAGTTGATTGACGGTTGAGAGGCGGGACCAAAGAGCCAGAGCTCAACCCCCGCAAGCACAATTAGGTGAGTACAATTAGGTGAGTACACACACACACACACACACACACACATACACTGGCGAAAATTAGAACTTCATTCAGAAATCTAAATGAGGAGGCTTTTAGGGCGCTTTACACTGCCTACGTGAGACCAGTCTTAGAGTATGCCGCGCCATCATGGAGCCCCCACCTGAAGAAACACATAAAGAAACTGGAGAAGGTTCAGAGGTTTGCGACGAGGCTTGTCCCAGAGTTACGAGGGATGGGATATGAAGAGCGGCTGAAGGAACTGAACCTTACGACACTAGAGAAAAGAAGGGAGAGAGGAGATATGATAGGGACATATAAAATACTCAGGGGAATTGACAAAGTGGAAATAGATGAAATGTTCACACGTAATAATAACAGAACGAGGGGACATGGGTGGAAACTGGAAACTCAGATGAGTCACAGAGATGTTAGGAAGTTTTCTTTTAGCGTGAGAGTAGTGGAAAAATGTAATGCACTTGGGGAACAGGTTGTGGAATCAAATACTATTCATACTTTTAAAACTAGGTATGATAGGGAAATGGGACAGGAGTCATTGCTGTAAATAACCGATAGCTGGAAAGGCGGGATCCAAGAGTCAATGCTCGATCCTGCAAGCACAAATAGGTGAGTACAAATAGGTGAGTACACACACACACACACACTGTGAGTCTGTGTGTGGAATCAACACACAGTTGAATCAACAACCTAGGTCGTTGACAACATTATTTGGAGAACCTATGGCGATTCCACGACCCAGAGATGGCTTCTTAAATCTTGCTGGAATCAGCCTAACTGAGGACCAAATCACTCTCTTAAATCTGGGTATAAACTGTCACGTTATGTCCAGACCAAGTGAGATGACCCAGAAAGTAGAGTTGGAAATCCTTTTGGACGGCATATTCGACCTCGAGAAGCAAAAGAAGGTTACCACTAAAGGCACCTTGCAAGCAGAACTTATTGCAGAAGGAGGAAAGATCCAAGATAACTACAGAAGCACCATACTGTCCCCCGAACTCAAAGCAACAGCTAAGAGCATTCGCGAGAACAAGGAGATAGTCATCAGACGAGGTGACAAGTCGCCAATATACGTTATTCTTAAGAAAGACGAATATCTGGCAAAAATGAACCTCATACTCTCTGACCAAACTAAATTCCAAAGGGTAACGAAGGACACTACAGCCGAATTGAAAACGAAGGTAAACAGATTGATCGAAATTGTGAACGCCAAGAAATCCGGACTCCACCTGCCAAAAGTTGTTGGGGAATACAAACCTGGGTATGCCTATGGAAATGTCAAGACCCACAAGCCTGGAAAGCCACTTCGGCCAATCATCAGCAAGATACCCACAACCACATACAGACTGGCTAAGCGACTAAATGGCTTGCTGACTTCTTATGTATCTTGCTTGTACATTCAGCCTGAAGTCTCCCAAGGAATTCGTTGACTTACTGGGGGGAGCACGGACCACGGGGATAAGTGCCTTGTTGGATGTAGTCACTATTTACCAACGTACCTGTGGATGAAACAATCAGGATGATAGTGGACAGAGTGTATCGTGACTTGGCTTGTACTCCTCTTGACATACCAGAAAAAATACTTAGGAAACTACTCCAAGGTTGCACTAAAGAGACCCCCCTTCGTGAGCCCAGATGGGCACATGTATAAGCAAGTAGATGGAATCGCCATGGGTTCTACCCTAGGTGTCCTGTTTGCAAACTTCTACATGAGTACCATCGAGCAGAGGGTCTTAGTTTACATGGACTTGAAACCCGCCATATACTGCAGGTATGTTGACGAAATTTTTATGCAGATACCTGATGCCAGATGTCTGCAGCAGCTGAAGGAGGCATTTGAGCAGAATTCTGTGTTGATTTTCACTTACGAGATGGAGAATAATGGGAAGCTGCCCTTTCTAGATGTAACAGTCACGGAAAGGAGCGGAGGCTTCCACAATGTAGTCTACACAAAGGAAACAATCATAGGAATGTGCCTCAATGCCAATAGTGACTGACCAGACAGGTACAAGTGGAGTGTCGTCAACGCTTACATCGACCGTGCTCTCAGCCACAGCTCAAGATGGAAGCAAGTCGATGAAGAACTCTGTAGGGTAAGGCAGGTCCTATTCAACAACGGCTTCACCTACGGTTTTGTTGAAGATATCATAAAAAAAGGTGAAACGCCCAGCAACCTCTGAAGAGTCAACCAACACAACACTTGTATCCCCTATTAGACTATTTTACAAGAACTTCTTTTCGGCGGCTTATAAAACGAAGGAAAGGGTTCTGAAAGATATTGTTGAAAGGAACGTTATCCTTACAGACAAAAATCTGAAAATGTAATTGACAATGTACTATATAACCTAAAAAACGACCAGTCTACTCATGAAAAACTCCCCAGACACCAAGCATAACGCCTTGAAGGAAACCAACGTCGTCTGTGCCTTTAAATGCCCACTTGGGGAACTCCCCAAAGAGCTCAGTATATAGGCAAGACAACAACGTCCATTTCCAGGCGAAAAACAATGCATAAACAACAGGGTTCCTTCAAGGAACATATAATCTCTTCTCACAACCAGAACATCACCAGAGAAACCTTAATAAAAAACACATAAATCATCGATAGGTATAACGATAACAGGCGACTCGACATCAGCGAGGCATTACACATCAAAAAGCCAACATCAGCAATCAACAGCCAATTAATGCACAACTATATTCTATCCACTTCAAGACCCCGAACCAAGATGGAACCAGCAAGAGGGAGTATGGGCCAATAGGCCTCCTGGAATTACTTTCATTCTTATGTTCTCATATCCAAGTTATATCCATTGTTTCGTCTTCAGTCTTGTGTTTATCACAAGTTTATTCACCTCACCGAAAACTTTTGTACCATATCAACTCACCCAATAGAGTATAAGTACGATGAATTTGTGTGTAAATTAAGTCTTTGAAAGTGTAATAAGCCATTGCGAAACGCGTTCAGGCGTCAGATCATAAATAAAAATGAATTTTGGAGAATTGATATTTCCATTACCACCGACAGTGACGAAAAACAAAAGAAATATTAAGAAAATTCATGTTAGAATTTTTAATCTTACCTTTTCGGTCATATTCCACAATATATATATATATATATATATATATATATATATATATATATATATATATATATATATATATATATATATATATATATATATATATATATATATATATATATACACACACTGAGGGAGGACGGAGAGGGGGACGGACATGTGGTGAGCAAGGTCCTACACTTGAACCAATTTCAACGTGGATCACGATGCCTGAGCCAGCCAAGACTTGACCTGTGTAGGTATGAATATCTGCTGAAGGCCCCGGGGGTGACAAGAAGAACCGTATCTCCTTCATTCCAACACTATGAACGTAGAAAGGTGCGTTGTCTGAGCCTTGTGTATGGCGAGGCAGGTACAGTGTATGGGTGAGGGTGAGGGGAGGGTCGCCGCCGTCTCAGTGCCGCCACCCACCAGCCCCCAGGCGGGGTACGGGGGGAATGGAGGAGGCTCTCGAGCTGCCTACAGTGATGTTAGTGGAAAGTTAGTGCGTTCATAAGCAAATCGGTGAGTGTAGTGTTAAAAACAAAGTGCACTAGTGATTTCCCCGAGTGTTGATAGTGTGTAACAAGTGTGACGGCGGCCTCCCTCGCGTGCCCCCCCTCCACCACCCCCGCCCGCCATGTTCCTCCACCCCGCTACCTGCGCCCGACCCAGCCAGCCGCCCATCAACACACAGCTTACCCACACACGGTGCCCAGGCCATGCCCCCCCCCCCCCAGGAGGGTAATGCTTGCCGTGTTACTCTCCACCCGGGAAGGAGAGGGTGCACTCAGTGGGCAGCCAGGCGTCATCACATCTAGGCATGGCACATGTCGCACCTGACACACAGCCTCTTTCCAGCCAAGAAGATGAACACCCAAGAGGAAACTGTCAAGTGTGTGACAGACGGTATCGTCTCAATGGAAATGGAACTGTCTGCTATCATTTTGTCAATTCAGGTGGTTGCCTAGGGTCTAGACGCCTGCCCCGGGGCAGTGACGATGGACAACCTGCTGCAGGAGCGAGGAACAATACCTCCCTCAACTTCATTTCAGCAGATAATCTGCTTGAAGCAGTCAAAGCGACGTCCACCAGGACCTTGCCCCACATTCCCAAGGCTGCCCGTCATCAAGCAGCAGCCAAACTCACCAGTCTGCTGACAAAGGTCAACAATGCTCCCAGAACCTCTGGATCGTGGCACAATCTCCTTCTATTTGGGAATGAATGCCTAGCATTACCGCCCAGGAGAGACAAGTCATTAGCAACCTCTGTAATCAGGGCACTTAATGAATTCCCCAGAGCAGACAACCTGGTCCGCCTCCCCCCTCGTGCCAAGAACACCAGCCGCAGGACGACCAACAATAACTCATCTGAGAACCACAAAATGAGAGCACAGATCACCAGGAAAATAGAAGAGGGCAATACCACAGGGGCCATCAGAATCATGACCAGCGATGACACTATTGCCCCCAGGAACGTCACGACAGCATTGCTGTCGTCGCGTTGCGACGACACTTTCTTTCTGACACGTTGCGCTGTCGTCGACAGCGACGACGACGATTGCTGGTGTTGACTTCGTCAACACCAGCAATCAACAGCCAATTATTGCACAACTATATTCTACCCACCTCAAGACTCCGCTCCAATATAGAAGCATCAAGAAATATGGACCAATAGGCTTTCTACAAACACTTCAATTCAATATCCATTGTTTCGTGTTCTGTCTTGTGTTGATGAAATTAATACCCTATTAATACTCTTGTTCTGTCTTGTGTTGATGAAATTAATACCCTATTAATACCACATCTTGTTCTGTCTTGTGTTAATGCCACATCACCCCTTCCACCTCACTCAAATGTAGATATAAAATCGGAGATGCGTAAGTTCTATTCAGTTGTGTATTTGTGAACTAAAGTCTTTGAAAATGTAATAAGTTTTACGAAACGCGCTCGTGTCGCGTCAGACTAGAAATAAAAATGAATTTTGGAGAATTGATTTTTGATTTACCTCCAACAGTGAAACGAAATGTACGAAAGATTGAGAAAATTCGTGTTAGAATTATTAATCTTACTTTTTCGGTCATATTTAATAATATATGTCTACAGGAAAGACTGCTACCAAAATATACTAATATATATATATATATATATATATATATATATTATTAAATATGACCGAAAAAGTAAGATTAATAATTCTAACACGAATTTTCTCAATCTTTCGTACATTATGCTTCACTGTTGGAGGTAAATCAAAAATCACTTCTCCAAAATTCATTTTTATTTCTAGTCTGACGCGACACGGGCGCGTTTCGTAAAACTTATTACATTTTCAAAGACTTCACAAATACACAACTGATTAGAACTTGCGTTTCCCTGATTTTATATCTACATTTGAGTGAGGTGGGAAGGCTGATGTGGCATTACATTTGAGTGAGGTGGGAAGGATGATGTGGCATTAACACAAGACAGAACACTAGAGGATATTAATAGGGTATTAAAAGTATCAACACAAGACAGAACAGAAACAATGGGTATTGAATAGAAGTGTTTGTAGAAAGCCTATTGGTCCATATTTCTTGATGCTTCTATATTGGAGCGGAGTCTTGAGGTGGGTAGAATATAGTTGTGCATTAATTGGCTGTTGATTGCTGGTGTTGACTTCTTGATGTGTAGTGCCTCGCAAACGTCAAGCCGCCTGCTATCGCTGTATCTATCGATGATTTCTGTGTTGTTTACTAGGATTTCTCTGGCGATGGTTTGGTTATGGGAAGAGATTATATGTTCCTTAATGGAGCCCTGTTGTTTATGCATCATTAAACGCCTAGAAAGAGATGTTGGCAAGACAACAACATCTCTTTCTAGGCGTTTAACGATGCATAAACAACAGGGCTCCATTAAGGAACATATAATCTCTTCCCATAACCAAACCATCGCCAGAGAAATCCTAGTAAACAACACAGAAATCATCGATAGATACAGCGATAGCAGGCGGCTTGACGTTTGCGAGGCACTACACATCAAGAAGTCAACACCAGCAATCAACAGCCAATTAATGCACAACTATATTCTACCCACCTCAAGACTCCGCTCCAATATAGAAGCATCAAGAAATATGGACCAATAGGCTTTCTACAAACACTTCTATTCAATACCCATTGTTTCTGTTCTGTCTTGTGTTGATACTTTTAATACCCTATTAATATCCTCTAGTGTTCTGTCTTGTGTTAATGCCACATCATCCTTCCCACCTCACTCAAATGTAATGCCACATCAGCCTTCCCACCTCACTCAAATGTAGATATAAAATCAGGGAAACGCAAGTTCTAATCAGTTGTGTATTTGTGAAGTCTTTGAAAATGTAATAAGTTTTACGAAACGCGCCCGTGTCGCGTCAGACTAGAAATAAAAATGAATTTTGGAGAAGTGATTTTTGATTTACCTCCAACAGTGAAGCATAATGTACGAAAGATTGAGAAAATTCGTGTTAGAATTATTAATCTTACTTTTTCGGTCATATTTAATAATATATGTCTACAGGAAAGACTGCTACCAAAATATACTAATATATATATATATATATATATATATATATTATTAAATATGACCGAAAAAGTAAGATTAATAATTCTAACACGAATTTTCTCAATCTTTC
Organism: Procambarus clarkii; assembly: GCF_040958095.1. Lineage (NCBI taxonomy): Eukaryota > Metazoa > Arthropoda > Malacostraca > Decapoda > Cambaridae > Procambarus > Procambarus clarkii. The sequence continues at coordinate 23,576,813 of NC_091231.1, read as the reverse complement.
GTACATTATGCTTCACTGTTGGAGGTAAATCAAAAATCACTTCTCCAAAATTCATTTTTATTTCTAGTCTGACGCGACACGGGCGCGTTTCGTAAAACTTATTACATTTTCAAAGACTTCACAAATACACAACTGATTAGAACTTGCGTTTCCCTGATTTTATATCTACATTTGAGTGAGGTGGGAAGGCTGATGTGGCATTACATTTGAGTGAGGTGGGAAGGATGATGTGGCATTAACACAAGACAGAACACTAGAGGATATTAATAGGGTATTAAAAGTATCAACACAAGACAGAACAGAAACAATGGGTATTGAATAGAAGTGTTTGTAGAAAGCCTATTGGTCCATATTTCTTGATGCTTCTATATTGGAGCGGAGTCTTGAGGTGGGTAGAATATAGTTGTGCATTAATTGGCTGTTGATTGCTGGTGTTGACTTCTTGATGTGTAGTGCCTCGCAAACGTCAAGCCGCCTGCTATCGCTGTATCTATCGATGATTTCTGTGTTGTTTACTAGGATTTCTCTGGCGATGGTTTGGTTATGGGAAGAGATTATATGTTCCTTAATGGAGCCCTGTTGTTTATGCATCGTTAAACGCCTAGAAAGAGATGTTGTTGTCTTGCCAACATCTCTTTCTAGGCGTTTAACGATGCATAAACAACAGGGCTCCATTAAGGAACATATAATCTCTTCCCATAACCAAACCATCGCCAGAGAAATCCTAGTAAACAACACAGAAATCATCGATAGATACAGCGATAGCAGGCGGCTTGACGTTTGCGAGGCACTACACATCAAGAAGTCAACACCAGCAATCAACAGCCAATTAATGCACAACTATATTCTACCCACCTCAAAACTCCGCTCCAATATAGAAGCATCAAGAAATATGGACCAATAGGCTTTCTACAAACACTTCTATTCAATACCCATTGTTTCTGTTCTGTCTTGTGTTGATACTTTTAATACCCTATTAATATCCTCTAGTGTTCTGTCTTGTGTTAATGCCACATCATCCTTCCCACCTCACTCAAATGTAATGCCACATCACCCTTCCCACCTCACTCAAATGTAGATATAAAATCAGGGAAACGCAAGTTCTAATCAGTTGTGTATTTGTGAAGTCTTTGAAAATGTAATAAGTTTTACGAAACGCGCCCGTGTCGCGTCAGACTAGAAATAAAAATGAATTTTGGAGAAGTGATTTTTGATTTACCTCCAACAGTGAAGCATAATGTACGAAAGATTGAGAAAATTTGTGTTAGAATTATTAATCTTACTTTTTCGGTCATATTTAATAATATATGTCTACAGGAAAGACTGCTACCAAAATATACTAATATATATATATATATATATATATATATATATATATATATATATATGTCGTACCTAGTAGCCAGAACTCACTTCTCAGCCTACTATGCAAGGCCCGATTTGCCTAATAAGCCAAGTTTTCATGAATTATTTGTTTTTCGACAACCTAACCTACCTAACCTAACCTAACCTAACTTTTTCGGTTACCTAACCTAACCTAACCTATAAAGATAGGTTAGGTTAGGTTAGGTAGGGTTGGTTAGGTTCGGTCATATATCTACGTTAATTTTAACTCAAATAAAAAAAAATTGACCTCATACATAATGAAATGGGTAGCTTTATCATTTCATAAGAAAAAAAATAGAGAAAATATATTGATTCAGGAAAACTTGGCTTATTAGGCAAATCGGGCCTTGCATAGTAGGTTGAGAAGTGAGTTCTGGCTACTAGGTACGACATATATAAATATATATATAAATATATATATAATATATATATATATATATATATGTCGTACCTAGTAGCCAGAACGCACTTCTCAGCCAAATATGCAAGGCCTGATTTGCCTAATAAGCCAAGTTTTCCTGAATTAATATATTTTCTCTAATTTTTTTCTTATGAAATGATAAAGCTACCCATTTCATTCTGTATGAGGTCAATTTTTTTTATTGGAGTTAAAATTAATGTAGATATATGATCGAACCTAACCAACCCTACCTAACCTAACCTAACCTATCTTTATTGGTTAGGTTAGGTTAGGTAGCTGAAAAAGATAGGTTAGGTTAGGTTAGGTAGGTTAGGTAGTCGAAAAACAATTAATTCATGAAAACTTGGCTTATTAGGCAAATCGGGCCTTGCATAGTAGGCTGAGAAGTGTGTTCTGGCTACTAGGTACGACATATATGTATATGTATATATATATATATATATATATATATATATATATATATATATATATATATATATATATATATATATATATATATATATATATATATATATATATATATATGTCGTACCTAGTAGCCAGAACGCACTTATCGGCCTACTATGCAAGGCCTGATTTGCCTAATAAGCCAAGTTTTCCTGAAATAATATATTTTCTCTAATTTTTTTTCTTATGAAATGATAAATCTACCCATTTCATTATGTATGAGGTGAATTTCTTTTATTGGAGTTCAAATTAACGTAGATATATGACCAAACCTAACCAACCCTACCTAACCTAACCTAACCTATCTTTATAGGTTAGGTTAGGTTAGGTAGCTTAAAAAGTTAGGTTAGGTTAGGTTAGGTAGGTATATATATATATATATATATATATATATATATATATATATATATATATATATATATATATATATATATATATATATATATATATATATATATATATATATATGTCGTACCTAGTAGCCAGAACGCACTTCTCAGCCTACTATGCAAGGCCTGATTTGCCTAATAAGCCAAGTTTTCATGAATTAACTGTTTTTCGGCAACTTAACCTACCTAACCTAACCTAACCTAACTTTTTCCGCTACCTAACCTAACCTAACCTATAAAGATAGGTTAGGTTAGGTTAGGTAGGGTTGGTTAGGTTAGGTCATATATCTACGTTAATTTTAACTCTAATAAAAAAAATTGACCTCATACATAATGAAATGGGTAGCTGTATCATTTCATAAAAAAAAATTAGAGAAAATATATTAATTCAGGAAAACTTGGCTTATTAGGCAAATCGGGCCTTGAATAGTAGGCCGAGAAGTGCGTTCTGGCTACTAGGTACGACATATATATATATATATATATATATATATATATATATATATATATATACATATATATATATATATATATATATAACTGAAAACTCACACCCCAGAAGTGACTCGAACCCATACTCCCAGAAGCAACGCAACTGGTATGTACAAGACGCCTTAATCCACTTGACCATCACGACCGGACATAATGAGGTGATAGCCGAGGCTATTTGAACCACCCCACCGCCGGCACTCGGATAGTACTATATATATATATATATATATATATATATATATATATATATATATATATATATATATATATATATATATATATATATATATATATATATATATATATATGTCGTACCTAGTAGCCAGAACTCACTTCTCAGCCTACTATGCAAGGCCCGATTTGCCTAATAAGCCAAGTTTTACTGAATTAATATATTTTCTCTAATTTTCTTCTTATGAAATGATAAAGCTACCCATTTCATTATGTATGAGGTAAATTTTTTTTATTGGAGTTAAAATTAACGTAGATATATGACCGAACCTAACCAACCCTACCTAACTTAACCTAACCTATCTTTATAGGTTAGGTTAGGTTAGGTAGCCGAAAACGTTAGGTTAGGTTAGGTTAGGTAGGTTAGGTAGTCGAAAAAACATTAATTCATGAAAACTAGGCTTATTAGGCAAATCGGGCCTTGCATAGTAGGCTGAGAAGTGAGTTCTGGCTACTAGGTACGACATATATATATATATATATATATATATATATATATATATATATATATATATATATATATATATATATATATATATATATATATATATATATATGTCGTACCTAGTAGCCAGAACGCACTTCTCAGCCTAATATGCAAGGCCCGATTTGCCTAATAAGCCAAGTTTTCCTGAATTAGTATATTTTCTCTAATTTTTTTCTTATGAAATGATAAAGCTACCCATTTTATGATGTATGAGGTCAATTTGTTTTTAAATGTTAAATATGACTGAAAAAGTAAGATTAATAAATCTAACACGAATTTTCTCGATCTTTCTTATGTTTCTTTTCACTGTTGAAGGTAATTGAAAAATCAATTCTCCAAAATTCCTTTTTATTTATAGTCTGACGCGACACTTGAACGCGTTTCATAATAACTTATTACATTTTCAAAGACTTTTAGTTTACACACACACAACTATTACCTGCAAACACTAAACAGAGTTCTTACTATGCTATAATTTAGACAGCTTTCATTTTTCATTTTATACCCGCATTTTGGGTGAGGTGGTATGTTACAACAGGTTTGGATGAGGTGAACAAAAACTTTCAACACAGGATAGAACACGAAACAATGGGTATTGAAGGTAAGAAAGGAAGTAATTGCCGAGGGCCTATTGGCCCGTATTTCTTGATGCTTCTATATTGGAGCGGAGTCTTGAAGTGGGTAGAATATAGTTGTGCATTAATTGGCTGTTGATTGCTGGTGTTGACTTCTTGATGTGTAGTGCCTGGCAGATGTCAAGCCGCCTGCTATCGCTGTATCTGTCGATGATTTCTGTGTTGTTTGCTAAGATTTCTCTGGTGATGGTTTGTTTGTGGGAAGAGATTATATGTTCCTTAATGGAGCCCTGTTGCTTATGCATCGTTAATCGCCTGGAAAGAGATGTTGTTGTCTTGCCTATTTACTGAGTTTTTTGAGGCTTACAGTCCCCAAGAGGGCATTTGAAGGCATAGACGAAGTTGGTCTCTTTTAAAGCGTTCTGCTTTGTGTCTGGAGAGTTTCTCATGAGTCGGCTGGCCGTTTTTTTGGTTTTATAGTAAATCGTCAGTTGTATCTTCTGATTTTTGTCTGTAGGGATAACGTTTCTATTAACAATATCTTTCAGGGCCCTTTCCTCCGTTTTATGAGCTGTGGAAAAGAAGTTCCTGTAAAATAGTCTAATAGGGGGTATAGGTGTTGTGTTAGTTGTCTCTTCAGAGGTTGCATGGCGTTTCACTTTCCTTCTTGTGATGTCTTCAACGAAACCATTGGAGAAGCAGTTGTTGACTAGGACCTGCCTTACCCTGCAGAGTTCTTCGTTGACTTGCTTCCATCCTGAGCTGTGGCTGAGAGCACGGTCGACCTAAGTGTTAACAACACTCCTCTTGTACCGGTCTGGGCAGTCACTGTTGGCATTTGGGCACATTCCTATGTTTGTTTCCTTAGTGTAGACTGCAGTGTGGAAACCTCCGCTCCTTTCCATGACTGGTACATCTAGAAAGGGCAGCTTCCCATCCTTCTCCATCTCGTAAGTGAAACGCAACACAGAATTCTGCTCAAATGCCTCCTTCAACTCCTGCAGATGTCTGACATCAGGTACCTGTGTAAAAATGTTGTCAACATACCTGCAGTATATGGCCGGTTTCAATTTCATGTCGACTAAGACTTTTTGCTCGATTGTACCCATGTAGAAGTTCGCAAACAGGACACCTAGGGGAGAACCCATGGCGACCCCATTAGGAAGCCCCTCATCTCGTCATACTTTCCTCTTCGGAAACTTGGCTTCTTCCTTTCCGATCCCTACCTTGGATAGGCTATCCCAACCTCCACCAGATATTGAAATGTCAATATGCTGTGGTCACACATTCCTATGGGGCTTCAAATTTGACTTCCCTTATGTCTGACTATTTCAATATGAATTTCAGGTCGATTCTAGCTGGCTCGTTGTTGCCTCTCATTCCTGTGGATCCTTTGACATGTTGGCTAAGAAAGTATCTTGTTGTCACTTCCAAGAGTTTACTTCTCCATGTATCTGCACCTCCAAGTGGTTCCCCATTCTCCCAGTCTATTTTTCCATGGTTGAGGTCTCCCATGATTAAGAGTCTAGATCCATTCCTGCAGGCAACTGAAGCTGCTCTCTCTATTATATTAATGGTTACCATGTTGTTTTTATCAAGCTCTTGTCTGTGACTTCAGACATTTAATGGAGGGTTGTAAATGACTGCTACTATTATCTTAGATAGTAGCAGTCATTTTCAAGTGACAAGAGACAGTAAGTGACCCCATCTACTGACAACTGTGATAGTGGCCTCAGAACACGGTACACAGTAGCTAAGTGACCCCCACTTACTGACGACTGTAACAGTGGCCTCAAAACACGGTACACAGTACCAACAAATTTGTATGTTTCGTATACATATACTTTCTTAGTATTAAAACCACAATATAATGATGTTTACAGTTAAAATCTTGTACTTAACATGCATATAGTTATTAAATGACGTTTAGTGATGTGATAGACATAATCAGGACTTAATAAGAACGTGGCATGCCAGTGTAAACACTATACGTCTGAATGCCCACAAACATCATCGAACGCCCAAAACACAAGACTATGGCCAGTTTATTGGTAAACTCCTATTACATTTTTTATGTGATAGTTATACTTGTATATAATAATAATTATTAGAGTTAAATGCCTAATATGTACAATTAATTAATAAAAATGAAGCCAAGAAGCCACACACCTGGCTGTACAAGTCTTTTGTTTTTAAGTAAAGCAAAGTCCATTATCACTAAGCAGAAATCTGCTACCTGAACTATTACAAACTATGTCTTCAGTCAAGACTCAGCCCCTCTGTTTAAGTCATCTAACATGTTAAACATTCACTCCACAAATTCTCATGTGCTATTTACATGTACAAAACCTTGTGCCTAAGTGCTTATCTCGATCTGAAAGTTTTCATTTATAAGAGTAATAGAACCTATGAGCACCACACCAGAAATAAATATATCTATGATATCCCCAAAGTCAAACTAAATTAGATTTTTTTTTATTTATATATACTAGAGTTCTTACATTCTTGTTCAGCCATTAGCACGCATATAATTTCGGGCAAGTCCTTAATCCTAATTTTCGCACTAACACATCCCCAGGAAGCACCTGTAGCAGTTGTCTAGCTACCAGGTACCTATTTACTGCTAGGTGAACATGTAACGCTGAGCCCCAGTTCATTCCGAACACAGCGATTACACAACACATAACACCTTGCCTCAGCAATCGTTTCTACCACTGTGTACTTCTACACACACCAGACTCTTGAGGCGTACCACTAGGTTTGTTCAGGAACACAATGAGGAAACATATGGAAGGTATTTAAAGGCCGTCGGGTGTTGTCATTTAATTACAAAAATAGACTCTGACAAATAACATATTAGCATACTCTATTTTGTTAAATAAACTCCCAATACCCATATACCACTTGACCTTACGAGTGTAGGTCACCACCTGCACTCTTAACTTCGCCTAAGTCCCTAATACTGAATGATTACTACAATGCATCACACCCGGTTACTCTTACATTCAATACTCACATACTGCAGACTTAACTTGGTCACTAAGATCGCATCAGGCTCCCGCATAGCTGTTTGCTACACTTCATTCCTGCCACAGACGAGATCCAGAGGACTTGCCAGTTCCACTCCCACAACCAGACTGTCTTCAGCCAGCCTTGACCTCAAACATTTCACTCCGCCTCTCAAGGAAGGTATAATCCGATTAACCTTATCCCTAGAAGCGGTAACCTTGTTCCTAGAAGCCTGAGTCTTCTAATAATTCAAAGTCAAACTAATAATTCCAGGAATTATTAGTTTGGCTAAGCAGCTGCGGTCTTAATCCCTTGACCTTTCTTGGATGTGTGACAATAGTGTGTATACTTAACATGTACTTCAATCCTCATTCGTTAAGTATTGTAGTAATGATCCTCTAGCTAATAATCCCTACCAACTTGTGAATTACAACACCACTCCCCCTCCTTAAACACGCATATGTCCCCATATGCATCATTGCAATGGTTCCATTGGAGCAAGGACCTGGAGGATGCACCCACCACATATGGACAACTAAAAATTCCTCCAATAAGTTCATCATGAACACGATGAAGTAATTTAAAATTTCCCCCGACATGACTCACACCACTACAACATATACATTAAATTCACATCATAGTATAGGTAAAATAGTCTGTAATATTTTTTTTTCCATCCCTCACAATGCACATATACCTAAACTGCTGACATATAATACATACATAATCATATAATTACATGGACCAGAATGCTGGCACTTAAACAGAAAGGACACTAGTCATTAATATGTACACAACACATATATATCTAAGGTTCTTCATCCTTAGTAACAAGTTAATAACAATTTAACATCTTGCCCTGTACTGTTCACGTAAGGGCTTACAATGATCACACAATGTTTCACTGGCCTCATCCACAAATGGCCGCATCACTTCTCTTGTCTTCGTCTCCCATGGTTGCCAGGTCATAGATCCTCCATGACCCAGACAAAACACAGGCTGTCCCAGCCTGGTGATTGCTGTCAATGTCCCATCGCTGCTCTGAGCTAATGTGATCCTGGCATCCATAGCAACGGAGATTCCTTCCCCAGGGTCATGTCCCCTCGGGTCCATGCTGCCGTCTCGTTCCAGGGCACCAACCCCAGAACGCTGTAGATACCTCACAGAACTCTGGTCATCTTTCCTCGCTGTGCTCACCACAGCTGTAGCACATTACTCTAGACCCATCTGCCCAGAGTGTGTCCACCTGTATTCACACCTTCCCGACCGCAGTATCTGCAAAATATTCCCTCGGAGCCCCTCTGGCTCGATCCAATGAGTACATGACACCCCCTCGGCTCCTTACTCTCTCCCCGTATATAGCCTGAGTGCAGCTACAAAGCCATTGCAGCTGACCCTTATCCCTGCATTCATGTCAGGGGGCGAATTTCGCCTATAATGTCACGTTGGTTTCACTTCCTCCCCCCTTTTTTTCTAGAGTTACTGAGTTTAGCGTCATGGCTTCCCTTCTACTCTACCTGAAGCTCTGTGACATGATCCCGGGGGACCTTCTCAAGCCTAACACTCAGTAATGGTGCCAATAAGGTAATATATATATATACATACACATGTATTATCACAATAAATAACTCATTAAAAATAATTTCCAACTTATGTCACTAAAGCATCGTACTGCCACTGGCTCGCCTCAAGCGAGATTCTTGTAGCAACTTAATTAATGAGAAATTAGTATATCTACTTGGGTCGCTCACTGCAACCACCAACACCTGAAATTTTTAAATTCTACCTTGTAATCTTATCCATAAGACTTACCCACTCCGACTTAATTAAAGAAAATTTTAATGAAAATATTGAAATTTTATTAGTCTTTTATGTGTCTTGGTAGATATATCGACTTGGCTCGCCTACTGCAGCCACCAACTCCTGCAATTATCCACATTTCATCTTATCCATAAGACTTACCCACTCCGACACACCATCACCTCTGGTCATCCCAACTACTGATGACCTCATTATAACGCCACACATCCCCCCCAACCACTTCCTGCGTCATAACGCACCGACCTTGCTACGCCGATACTCACCTTACCGACCACTACCTTGCGCCCCTGCGCCACCATATACTCCACAACACCACACTCCATACCAGGCGTCCAAACGCCACTAGACTACACCACCCAATTGCTTCCTCAACGCCATCAACACTCGGCGTCTCCAACGCCATCAACACAACACACAGCGTCCCCAACGCCCTCAACACAACACACGGCGTCCCCAACGCCATCAACACAACACCCGGCGTCCCCCAACGCCATCAACACAGCACACGGCGTCCCCAACGCCATCAACACAACACACGGCGTCCCCAACGCCATCAACACAACGTCGACCACCAGGGGGGTCGGGACGTGCCCCCCCCCCCCTGATTTGCCAGTTGTCGCCTGGTGTTGCGTGGAGGCGGGTGTGGGTTGTGGTGCAGTGCGCCCGCTTGCCGGTGGACCTGGCTGGCAATTTGGTTGTTGGTGGTGTCTCCCGCGTTCGGCGGGTTGACACGGCGTGCCTCGATTTTTCTAGGGCTGTGGACTGGCAGCTAGTGGAACTTGCAGTCGTCGATGAGCTCAAGCTGAACGTTAAGGATTTGTTGGGGCTGCAAAAGCTCCCTCCTACTCGGGTGGCGGTATCCTTCCTCTCGGGTCCATTGAACCGGGAGTTTGTGGCTCTCTGGGCTGGCCGGGCGGTTCCCATCTCTACCTCGGCTGTGTCTGTAGATGTTTCGGATCCCCGGGGGGGGGGGGGGGGCAATTTGTGAGCGTTCATGGCGTGCCGGTGACCTTCCCCACAGACGAGCTGAGGGCGGTGTTTGCACGGTATGGCACGGTAGTGGTTCACCGTTTCAACACTTTGAGTGCAGGCCGGCTGAGCGGGCTCCGTACGGGCTCTCGTACGCTTGTTATGCGGGTTACATCGCCTATTCCGTCCAGGCTTTTGTATCGTGGGCTCTCGCTTCGGGTCTTTTATCAGGGTCAGACCCGGACCTGTTTCTGGTGTGGTGCTGAGGGCCATATGGCGGCCGGATGTGACGCTCCTCGTGCTGAAGCTCCCTCGGTTTTTTTTGGAGAGTGACTTCCCCTGCTTGGATGAGAGTGGAGCTTCCTCGGCGCCTGCTGCTCTGACCCAGTGCCTGGTGTGGTTCCAGCGATGGTTTCGGCGGGTGCTCCCTCTGGCTCTGCTTGGTCTGGCCCTGGTAAGTCTGACCCACCGGTGTGCTCTGTGGGCCTGGGGGCTCCTGCCTCGGGTGCTCTCCATTCGGTGGTTGCGAAGATGCATCCGCGGCCGGTTGCTTCCGTGCAGTCCTTGGATGCTGCTGTTGGGATGGTGCCTGCCTCCCCTGCCGCCGGTTGTCTGCTTCCCGATGCTGCCGGGGTTGTGTTGAGTGTGCCCTCTCCCCTGCCCTCCACCTCTTTCCCGCTCTCTGTCCCTGCATCGACTCCCTCGTTGCCTTCAGTGGTCTCCTCACCTTCTGGTCTGTCTTCACCTGCGCCTGCCATGTCGTCCGGGTTGGTTGCCCCCTGTGTGCTGGAGTGTGCTCTCCCGCCTGCTGGGCCTGCTCTTCCTCCGGCTTCCGTCTCCAGGTGTGGTGGTGGACTTTTGCCCCGTGCTGTGGAGGCTTCTGTTCTGCATGGGCGTGCTACCTCGGTTTTGGGACCGCCCGCGACAGGTTTTTCTGGGGCGCCCCTTGCTGGGGGTCATAGTTCCGACGATCAGCAGCTTCATGTTAAGCGCCGTCGTTCAGCTCTGGCTGAGTCACCTCGTCGGTCGTGGGTGGAGGACCGTGATGCAATGGAGGATGAGGATGTGGACGTCGCCGTGTCGTCTTCTGTGGTGTCCTCCGTGGTGGAAGTTGTGTCCCCTGCCAGTGGCTCCCCTTCGGTGGGCGATTGCCCCTGGTGGTCATATTATCTAAGGATGGGAGTCGGGGGACTTCGCCTCCTGTTCCGGTTGGCGGGGGCCCTGAGGCTTCGGTGGAGGGCTCCTCCATGGAGCTCGATGCGGCGCCTGATGTCAATCGCTGTGCCTGCCCTGGGGTCCAGGTTGATGTGCGGCCAGTGGGTCGCAACGGGCTGGGGGTGTCCTGAGGTTGTCCCGATGGCGCCCTCTTTTGTATGTGCGTCCTTGAATGTTCGGGGTTTGAAAGCTCTTGGGGTCCGGTTGGGCCTGTTGGATGTTCTGCGGGAGCAACATGTGGATGTGGCTCTTATTCAAGAGCATAATGTTCATGATGTGTCTGTGTTGCAGTGTTTGAGTGTGCATTTTCATGTGGTGCTCAACCCGCCGAGGACGCCTTTCGGGGGGACCCTTATGTTGTTTTCTCAGAGGGCTTCCTTCTCCGTGCTTCACACGGAAATGGACGAGGATGGGCGGGTGTTATGTGTGAGGGTGGAGTTTTTGGGGGTCGTCATTCCGTTCATGATGGTGTACGCCCCCTCGGGGGCGGCGCGCCGTCGGGAGCGGGAGGAGTTTTTTAGGGTGGGGCTTCTCCCTTTTTTGCACCATGATATGCGGGGCGTGATTTTTTGGGGGGATTTTAATTGTGTGACGAGTGCGCGGGATTGTTGTAGCGCTCGTCCACAGAATGTTTCGAGTGCGCTGCTGGAGGTGGTGCGTTCCTGCAGTTTCCGGGACGCTGCTGTGCTCTTTGGGGGCGAGTTGTCATTTACGTTTGCTGCACTTGGGTGTGCGTTCGCGGCTGGATAGGGTGTATGTCACTGGAGGGGAATGTACGGTGTTTGATTTCCGCACTGTCCTGGTTGCGTTCTCAGATCATAGTTTTGTGGTGGTCCGGATTGGTGTGCCCAGTCAGGTGCGGGTTGGAGCAGGGTGGTGGAAGTTAAACTGTGGGTTGTTGCGTTGTCCGCGGGTTTGTCGTCAGTTTCGGGGTTGGTGGGTCGGGGTTCGGGCCCGGCAGTGTGCGTTCCCGTTTATCTTGGAGTGGTGGGATTGGTGTAAGGTGCAGTGTCGTTTGTTCTTTTGCGTGGTGGCTAAACGCGAGGCTGCTGGGCGCTTTGGTTTGCTGTGGTTGTTACAGGCGGAGCTTTCGAGGTTGTATGTGCGGTACAATGCTGGGGCTGATTGTTTTGACGAGATTGTGGATTGTAAGGCGCATATTTGTGGATTGCGGATTGAGTGGGCGGAGGGTGTTCGTGTGCGTGCTCGTGTGAGTGAACGTGTGGACGGGGAACGAATCTCTCCGTTTCTTCTTGGGAAGGTACGGGCTGCGCAAGACTCTGTTCTTTTTACGGCCCTGCAACGACCGGATGGTTCTGGTGTTTCAGATACGGGTGGTGCGTTGCATTATGTTCGGCAGGAGTTGGCTGCACTCTATGCAGAGGTGGCTGGGGACGCCGAGCTTGCGGAGGACTTCTTGGGTCGGTGAGTGCCTGGGTGGTCCGTTGCAGATTGTGCTGGTCTGGTGGAAGAGGTTTCCTCGGCGGAGCTATTTGCGGTGGTCCGTTCGTTCCGGGAAAGTGCCGGGTTCGGATGGTCTTCCTGTTGAGTTCTATGTCACCTTTTGGGATGTGTTGGGGGATGTTCTTCTGGAGGTGGTCTGTACTTGTCTTCGGAGGTGCCTTCTGCCTATGTCTCAGTGCGTGGGGATTGTGCGGCTCCTCCCGAAGCCGGGCGATTTGCGATTCTTCTCGAACTGGAGGCCCATTTCTTTGTTGAATGTGGACTACAAGGTCCTGTCTAAGGTCTTGGCTGGTCGGTGTCGCAGTATTGTGGCGTCTGTTGTCTCTGTGGAGCAGTTTTATGGCATTCCGGGTCGGTCTTTGTTGCAATGCAATGCTTTGTTTCGCGATGTGCTCCTGTACGTGTCAGGGTCTCGCTCATCAGCGGCGATGATTTGTTTGGATTGGTCGAAGGCGTTCGACCATGTGTTGCTCGCTTTTCTGTTTCTTGTGTTGGAGCGGCTGGAGTTTCTGCCTATGTTTGTTCGTTGGGTGCGCATGTTGTACACTCAATGGTGTAATCGGGTTTGCGTTAATGGATTTTGGAGTGATTTTTTCCTGTACGACCTGCTCGGTGCGCCAGGTCTATCGGTATGTGTGGTGCGGTCGTTACCACCCGGTTCGTCGGTTGACGCTGGTGTTGGCTGTACGGGAGGGTGGGGTGGGTATTCCTGATGTGTTTCCTAGGGCTCGGGCGTTGTTCTGGGTCTCGTTGTGTCAAGAGTTAGTGCTGGGTGGGGGGCTCAATGCTTTGGGTATTTATTATTGCTCTATTAGGTTTAGCTTTTTGATGGATTTCGGTGTTTATCGGGAGGCGGCCTTCTGCACCCCTCCTGTTTACTCTTGGGCAGTGGCCATTCTTCGGGAGGTCTGCCGTTGTCCAGGTTTTCTGTCCTTATCGGTTAAGGCGGTATTATAGTCTACTGGGTTGGTGGTGGTGTTGTCGTCGTGTTCCTCCTTTACGGACAACCCAACCCACAACTCGGTAGAGTGCTTATACCTCACTAGGAGATCACCCTTGGCGTTTCTGGCTCTTGGAGAGGGGCTCAACGTCACACATTTAGGGGATGCGGCTCCAACACTTAGCCTCGTTGTCACGTGCACACACCCACTCGAGCCGCTGTGACTCCCCACTCTCTCCTTAGGTGAAATGATCTCCTCAATCCCCTTTTGACTTATTAGTATTACCTTCTACCCTGTCCACACCAGTGGTTCTTGGTTCTTTCTCTCTCTCTCTCTTCTTCTGTACTATTTCATGGGAAGCCTCACTAGGACAAGGGCAAACACCAGCAAATTGGAATACATTTACTGGACAAAGCACATACACAATACATACACACATATAATAATAATGAATCATATACTCTATACTATAACAATCAGGTTGCACTCCAACACCATCAGAACTCTATCATCAGCTTATCAAGTGGTATCCTATCTCCTGGTTCACCACCTGATACTATCAACCTCCTCAAGTTGATCAAGTCTACATACACTGTTGCACTATCAACAAGAGAAATATATTTATGTATCTATAAATGTGTACAAAGAAAATCAGCATGTGAATGTAATGACATATATCAGTATAAATGTTCGTTGATACACAACAATGATCAATTGATCACTCTATCTGTCCTAGAACACGTACATCTGTAGATAATCCAGCCTATGACTGTAACTCTAAACTTCAGTATAAAACACTCCTTGACATAAGAATGCAAACAGTCACTCACTTCTCACTGCGTCTTGCACGCTAATGACAACCAAACACTATCAACTCCCTACAAGTAATCCACCAGAACTTCCCTTCCACCTCTGGAAGTTCACTACCCTGATAACTTCAGGTTCTTCTGGGTTTAACTACTAGGATCCTCTGCAGCTCCTCCACGCTGCTATCATGAAGTTTCCTTGAGCAACTACGGTGCTTCACCCTTCTGCTAGGGTCCTCCACAGCTCTCTTGGCTGCTACACCATGAAGTTTCCTCGAGCAACTATGGTGCTTCACCACCTCTACAGAAGCACGTGACACTCCTCTTCGCTGCTTCTCCTCACAGCTCGAGGTCCTCGCCTCCACTACCTTGGAGTCTCCACTACTTCATCTGTGCTGGCTTCGAAGTTCTCAGCAACTTCTTCCCCAAAGACAAACCTGCAAACCATCGACACTCCAATAAAAATGTTTCCCCTTTAACACACAAACAAAAAAAATCACACAATATGTTTGCCTCAAACCTCCATCTGTCCTATACATACAGTGAGAGTGGACTCCCCCGTTTTGGGCGAGTCCATACTCCACCTCGCCTGGCGGGTGTGAGTCACACTGGGAGGGTCCTTCGCAGTCAGGAGCCGGGCTCCCTCAGTTGCCTGTCAGCGCTCAGAGGAGGCGGATGTTGCTCCGTGTTCCTCCCTTTCCACTCTCTTATTTCAGGCCTTCTGCCTTATTAAAACATGTCTAACTTATCAATAAACATTGCTACTGTCGCTGGGCACACGACCAACTACAAGCAATCACTATGAACTGGCTTATATCGTGCTTACCACAGATTGTCTAGTCGAGGGCTCTCCTCCCTCTGACGAAGCTTGGTCAGGGCGCTGCCACGGCCCACAATAAGGCCTCTGGGCGGTTTAATAAACACTTCGTCGACCAGGACTTGAGACCACAACGTTCCCAGCTCGATTCCACAGCTGGTACGTCTGCACACTTCTCTTCTCTTCGAGATATATCACTAGGGGTTCCTTTCTGACGGGAGCTCAACGGAACGCGGCTTTCCCCTGCGATGTCTGGCACTCAAGTGAGGTCAAAGCCCCTCCAGAAGCGAGCCTCACGCCTCCATCAAAATGTCCACATCTTCTAGCCAGTCATTTATCTGTTTTCTTTTTCACTGCCCATAATCTCAAATTGTTTATCATATCCAACCAGCTATTTTACATATGGGTTATCACCTCAATATTTGCTAGACTTTCTAATCAGGTCAGGCTTGATGAATAACTCTCAAGGAGGGAGACTCGTTTCTCCTGCAGGCTGAGATCATAACACTCCCCTCCCCTTATTTTTGAGAGTTATTCCAGTGGCAAAGCTCGGGATAATACATCCGCCACCTCACTGTCTCGTTCTTCAACCGATATACTCCCTTAGGAGTCTACAATTAGTTCGTTGCACCTTGCAACATCCGGCTCACAACTCTCCAGAAACATGATCTTCTCACAAACGATTCGACTTCTCTGGCACCTCTTGGCTAGGCTGTCCTCCTTGGACGCCTGCACTCCATCGGTCCACTCTACTTATTGTTTCCACCCTCCGTTTCCTCGTCTTCTTCTCTTCACGTCCAGAGTCAGACATCTACTGTCTGTACCTCCTCTGTCGTCTTCACACTTCCATCTACTGCCATTATACTTCAGTCTCCTGTCACGATACTTCACTCCCTCGTCTTCACCGACGATCCTCCCTTTCGTCTCCTCATTTATCCGAGACCTCATCCTGTTTGACTTACATCGAGTCCTCGGCTTTCTTCTACTCCTCCATGCTTGTATCATCATCTTCTTCCCACACTTCTCACCTCTATACAACTCCATTTCTTCTCCTTCATCTCTTCTTCGTTCCCTAAAAGTTTCTTCAAGCACTGTACTACACTCAACAGCACTCGACCGTACATGTTGCTTTACCTCTCCTAGTGTGCTCGTAAGCATCTCTCCACACATACTGTCTCTTCTTCTTTCATTTTCCCGGCTATTACTCTTCTTCACTATCCCTCCTCCACGTTTTCTGTGAAGCATGTCAACTCCTGACATCTCAAACAACTTAACTCCACTATCCATATGCCTCTGTGCTCGTGGACCATTTGACGCTCTACTCTCGTCTTCGGTATGTCCACATTCTTCCTCATTTCTACTCAGCACAGTTGCATTCACCTTCCGACTCTTAATTTCAGCAGTCTGGGCTCTACTCAGGTCCATTCTCTTCACATGATTCTTCTTCGGCTGGGCCATCTTCACTTTTGACCTCACCGAGACTTCATTTTCCTGGGCTGGACCTTCATCAAACAGCCACGCTCTATCTACGTCGATATCTTCTACCGGTTGAATCGACACTCTCTCATCTTCTCCAGTGTCTTCCTTGTCGGCCACCTCTACCTTCTTTACTACCGAGACAGGGTTTTCAATAGCTTGGCGGTCTCCTGACTCATCCCCTCGGATGCCAGTCAGGTTCACACTCTCAGGTGTCCCACCCATGCCTTCTGGGCACTCCTCTAGCACAGTCTCCGCTATGACTCTTGGCAACACCTTTGTCCCGCACAAGTCATTCCCCAGGATCACTTGGACTCCTGAAACAGGTATGTCGGGGCACACTCCCAACATCACCTCTGCCGACACATATTCCGACCTTAGCTGGACAGAGCATACGGGCATGTCACTCTCAGACAATAACCCATATACTTTCATCTTCCCACTGTCAGCTAACCGTCGATCATTCCCAATCAGGCTTCTCGCAATCAAGCTCTGATTAGCTCCGGTATCCCTTAAGATACCAACTTCTACCTCAGGTTGGCTTCCTATACTGATCCAACCTTTGCTCATGAACGGCCTATACCTCTCGTTCACTAAGTTCACCTGTGGTTTGTCTCGGAACACATTAGTATATTTACTTCCGGGGTCACACATGGCCAGGGTCACAACTCTTTTGCCCTGCCGACAGTCTCGCATCACGTGACCCAATCCGTTACAATTGTAACACCTCACTTGGGAAAAGTCTCTCCTATACGTACCAGAGTGGTTCTGACTTTGTCCACTCGCATGAGAGTTCCTCGGGCCAGGCACACTACCTGCACTCTGTGGGGCTGTACTGGACTCTTGATTTCCTGGATAACGATCAATTTCTCATTTAGCTCCTCCATCTTCACTTTCAGACGAAGTGCGCGACCTACTCTTCTGAGTTTTAGGGTACTTTCTTTTATCTGTCCATTTATCAAAATTCTTCTCACCCCAGACTCCTCTGGGTCTTTCATAATTTCTTCCTCCCCAGACTCCACTGGATCTGCCATTGCTGCATCTCGCCTCGCTTCTCACTCTGTTCTCCCTCAAGCTCTTATATGCTTCAGTAGTCATATCCGCCCTATCTGCGGCATCTTTCACCTCCTTTATCCCTGCTTCTTGGATCTTGAACTTTGTTTCGGGATGCATCATCTCCAAGAACTTCTCCATGACCATCAGTTGCTTCAGGTCAGCGTAAGATCCAACTCCAGCAGCCTCAATCCACTTCTGGAATCGTCTATCCAGATCCCTTGCTGTCTCAGCAAAAGTACACGCTCCAACTTTGATCATCTCTCTGAAGCGCTTCCTATAAGCTTCTGGGGTTAACTGAAACGAGCGCAATATGCTGCTCTTTACTGTGGCATAATCCTGGCACTCTTCCAGTGACAATTGGGTGTATGCCTCCCTGGCTGCACCGGTCAATCTTAACTGGACCAGCTGGGCCCATTCCTCCTGTGGCCACTCCTTGATGCTGGCAACTTTTTCAAAATGCTCGAAGAAGCTCTCCGCCTCTTCGGGAACAAACAAGGGAATGTCCTTCTCCCTAACCCTAACATCTGGTGAGTGTAATACCTGGGTGGTGCTCTCTGGCAACCCATGTTCAATCCTTTGCTCAGTCAAGGTTCTATTCGCTTCTATCTGCATTTGTTTTGTTCTCTCTTTTTCTTTTTCGACCTGGGCTCTTTCTTTTTCGACCTGGGCTTTTTCTTTTTCGACCTGGGCTTTTTCTTTTTCTTTCTCCTGTTCCAACTCCAGTTCTCTTATTCTGGTTTTCTCTTTTTCTTTCTCCACCTCTAGTCTTGCTCTCTCTACTTCCAGCCTGGTTTTCTCTTTTTCCCTCTCGGCTTCATTTTTCATCTGGCGTTCTTACTTCATCTTTTCCAGCTGGAACTGTCTCTCCTTGTCCTCTCGTTGTTGCTGCATCTGGAGCTCTAACTGGAATCTCTCCAAGCTCCTATTTCGGCTACTCCTGCTACTGCGGCTACTCTTGCTGCTCCTGCTTGATCCCTGGGATCTCACTTCATCCTGCCCATCGTCGTCCTTTCCACTTTCAGGTCCTTTCTGGGCTCTTTGTTCTGCCGCTTCACTTTTGGCTCTTAACTGCCACAGGATCTCATCCTTCATCCCAGCTACTTTAGATGCTTTCAACCTAATGCCACATTTTTCTGCTATTTGTTTCAATTGATCCCTCGTGCAACCTTCCAAGTCCTCAGGCTTGCCTGACTCCACAAATGCTTGCACCTTATCCATCTTTGTCCTGTGAGTCTTCCCAAGAGAGAGAATATACACCTGCGGTCACACAGTGTATCCATTTCAACAAGTGGTGTACCAATCCACTCTTGGACAGGGTGTGGGTGTGTCAGTTCACTCTCCCGGACACAGGCCCCAAATTTATTATAGTCTACTGGGTTGGTGGTGGTGTTGTCGTCGTGTTCCTCCTTTACGGACAACCCAACCCACAACTCGGTAGAGTGCTTATACCTCACTAGGAGATCACCCTTGGCGTTTCTGGCTCTTGGAGAGGGGCTCAACGTCACACATTTAGGGGATGCGGCTCCAACACTTAGCCTCGTTGTCACGTGCACACACCCACTCGAGCCGCTGTGACTCCCCACTCTCTCCTTAGGTGAAATGATCTCCTCAATCCCCTTTTGACTTATTAGTATTACCTTCTACCCTGTCCACACCAGTGGTTCTTGGTTCTTTCTCTCTCTCTCTCTTCTTCTGTACTATTTCATGGGAAGCCTCACTAGGACAAGGGCAAACACCAGCAAATTGGAATACATTTACTGGACAAAGCACATACACAATACATACACACATATAATAATAATGAATCATATACTCTATACTATAACAATCAGGTTGCACTCCAACACCATCAGAACTCTATCATCAGCTTATCAAGTGGTATCCTATCTCCTGGTTCACCACCTGATACTATCAACCTCCTCAAGTTGATCAAGTCTACATACACTGTTGCACTATCAACAAGAGAAATATATTTATGTATCTATAAATGTGTACAAAGAAAATCAGCATGTGAATGTAATGACATATATCAGTATAAATGTTCCTTGATACACAACAATGATCAATTGATCACTCTATCTGTCCTAGAACACGTACATCTGTAGATAATCCAGCCTATGACTGTAACTCTAAACTTCAGTATAAAACACTCCTTGACATAAGAATGCAAACAGTCACTCACTTCTCACTGCGTCTTGCACGCTAATGACAACCAAACACTATCAACTCCCTACAAGTAATCCACCAGAACTTCCCTTCCACCTCTGGAAGTTATCTACCCTGATATCTTCAGATTCTTCTGGGTTTAACTACCAGGATCCTCTGCAGCTCCTCCAGGCTGCTATCATGAAGTTTCCTTGAGCAACTACGGTGCTTCACCCTTCTGCTAGGGTCCTCCACAGCTCTCTTGGCTGCTACACCATGAAGTTTCCTCGAGCAACTATGGTGCTTCACCACCTCTACAGAAGCACGTGACACTCCTCTTTGCTGCTTCTCCTCACAGCTCGAGGTCCTCGCCTCCACTACCTTGGAGTCTCATCAACTACTTCATCTGTGCTGGCTTCGAAGTTCTCAGCAACTTCTTCCCCAAAGACAAACCTGCAAACCATCAACACTCCAATAAAAATGTTTCCCCTTTAACACATAAACAAAAATAATCACACAATATGTTTGCCTCAAACCTTCATCTGTCCTCTACATACAGTGAGAGTGGACTCCCCCGTTTTGGGCGGGTCCATACTCCACCTCGCCTGGCGGGTGTGAGTCACACTGGGAGGGTCCTTCGCCGTCAGGAGCCGGGTTCCCTCAGTTGCCTGCCAGCGTTCAGAGGAGGTGGATGTCGCTCCGTGTTCCTCCCTCTCCACTCTCTTATTTCAGGCCTTCTGCCTTATTAAAACATGTCTAACTTATCAATAAACATTGCTACTGTCCCTGGGCACACGACCAACTACAAGCAATCACTATGAGCTGGCTTATATCGTGCTTACCACAGATTGTCTAGTCGAGGGCGCTCCTCCCTCTGACGAAGCTTGGTCAGGGCCCTGCCACGCCCACAATAATGCCTCTGGGCGATTTAATAAACACTTCGTCGACCAGGACTTGAGACCACAACGTTCCCAGCTCGATTCCACAGCTGGTACGTCTGCACACTTCTCTTCTCTTCGAGATATATCACTAGGGGTTCCTTTCTGAGAGGAGATCAACGGAGCGCGGCTTTACCCTGCGATGTCTGGCACTCAAGTGCGGTCAAAGCCCCTCCAGAAGCGAGCCTCAGGCCTCCAGCAAAATGTCCACATCTTCTAGCCAGTCATTTATCTGTTTTCTTCTTCACTGCCCATAATCTCAAATTGTTTATCATATCCAACCAGCTATTTTACATATGGGTTATCACCTCAATATTTGCTAGATTTTCTAATCAGGTCAGGCTTGATGAATAACTCTCAAGGAGGGAGACTCGTTTCTCCTGCAGGCTGAGATCATAACAGCGGTATATGGGGTTTTAATTCGTCCTGTTCCGCCGCGGGTGGAGGGTTTGTTCCCGTGTGGGGATTGGGGGGAGGTGTGGGCGGCTTTGGGATCTCGGTTTCTAGCGCCGCAGCAGCGGGAATTGTTGTTTCGTTTATTGCATTTGTCGTTGGCGACGAATGCGCGGTTATTCATGCTAGGTTTGCGTGCCTCTGATGCCTGTGTGCACTGTGGTCTCCCTGAGACTCAGTTGCATGTTTTCTATTTTTGTGCGCGGTTAAGGGGATTGCTTGCTTGGTTTAGAGACGTGTTGGCCGAGGTTTGTGGGCCAGGGTGTCGAGATGGCCTTTTGAGGGTTTTGTTTTTGTCTTTTCCGCAGGGATCGCGCCGGGTGCGCAATACATTGTGTCTTCTCGTTGCTGACTTTGTGTATTGTGTGTGGGTGGGTCGGAGGGAAGGTTATGGGGTTGCTAGGGTTTTAGGGTTTTTGCGGGGCCGTTTGCGGTTTACGTAGTGGTGGGTGCAGCATGCTTTTCCGCGCGAGTTTTGCGGTTGGTTCATGGGTGGGTATGTTCGTGGGGATGCTTTTGGGTGAGTGGTCATGGGTCGGTTGTTGGTTGTGGGTTGGGTGGGTGGGGTTTCTGCGTTTTTTGTCTTCAGTCCCCAGTCCTCCGGTGGGCCTCCTCAGGTGGGTTGGGCGGGGTGTGTGTGTGCAGTTGTTGTGGCCCGTATGTGGTTGCTCCTGTGGTTGTGTGTTTGGTTTGGTGTGTGTGTGTGTGAGGTGTGCTTTCCTGGCTCCTGCGTGGGCCTTTGCTTTTGCCCTGTGTGGGTTGTTTACGCTGTTTTGTTTCCACTATTATGTTTCCACTCTTATGTTCTTTATGGTGTGCGTGTTTATTGAGTGTGTGTCACTGTATAGTCTTTCCATGGCCATGTACTTGTTGTAATGTCCATTTTTCGTGTTTGTTTTGTAGTTTGCTTCCGTACCTGGCGTTTCTAGGTTCTGGTGATGTTTTGTGTTATTATGTGCCTGTATTTGTCCTGGTTTATGTATTGTGTATTATGCTATACCTTGTATAATTCTTATGCATCAATTGTTAAACACGGAAAAAAAAAGTAATACCGTACTGCTTTGCGATGACTATTAGTTAATGTACTTTCAGTGAATACCGTACTGGTATTGCAACGACTCTTAGTTACACCCTGTGTGGGTAGTTTACACTGTTTTGTTTATGCTATTATGTTCTTTCTGGTGTGTGTGTTTGTTGTGCGTGCGTCTCTGTGTATTGCTGTTCACCCGTTTATTTCTTGGGGTATGTCTGTTACTGTGCCTGCACCTTGCGCGTCTTTTGTATGTTACTGTATTTCGTATGCCTTGTGCTTTTGCTTTGTGCTGTTTCTGTAGTTGTGTGCGTTGTGTGTGTGCGTGTATGTTGGTTTCATCTGGGTACGTTTTTTTTGTGTCTTTCCATGTCCATGTAATTACTGTATGTCCATTTTTTGTTTGCTTTGTAGTTTGCCTCGGTACCTGGCGTTTCTAGGTTCTGGTGTCGTTCTGTATTATTATGTACCTGTATTCGTCTTTCTGTTTCTGTATTGTGTATTTTGCTATACTTTGTATATTTCTTTTATAAAAATAAAAAAATAAAAAAATGTCATGCACTATACTATATCCATGATATCAACAGTCAAAACATGCACATTTCACTACAGTAAATACTATGCATTACGCTGGCGTTTAATAAGCCACTACACCTGCATTACACTACACACCCCGGCGTACAAACGCCAATACACAACCATGCACTACACTCGGCATCCAAACTCCAATTCACACTGCGTCACCACCTCCCGACCCCACACACCCCCACTCACGAGACGCTCCACGTGTCCCACGGTAACACTCTCCATAATGCTACCTGCACCTACAAAAAATCTCCATGGACCTCTCCACAGTACAATAGACGTCGAACCCAGGCGGCAAATTACGCTTCGCTCGTTATGCCTAGGCGCCCATAATTCACTGCGCCTATTATCTGTATCTACGTCTGACAACGCCGGAAATCGCTCAAATCTTTACATAATATTTAATTATCTTTAAAATATTTGGTTTACACTTTACGTGATATTTAATTTACTTCATATTACGCAGTTTTCACGCTGGATTTGTCCTTAGCAACGTTTTCTCACTATTACTGCCATACCAACGATATATATAACAAGCCCCATAGTGCGGCCCACTCGGCCCCCACTCGGCCCCCACTTGGCCCGCAACATAGCCCACGCTGGCCCACATTCACCTGTGCTAGTTTTCCTCGCCAATCGGTATAATTCGCTCTACGAACGCTGCACCTGTTTTGGATCACGATGATTCAGTGTTCCAGACTTGCATCTTAGCCGTCTCTCGTTGCGGGAATCTGGAAAGAAATAAACCCCCACATGTGCCCCACAATGGCCTAGTCACTTTAATTAACTAAATCCTCTGGCCTGGTCTCACCTGACCTTTCTGTCCTCCATCTAGTAACAACCGTTCTCAACACAACCCGACATCTACCAATTCCCGAACATTCCCTCACCAACTAAACCAGTAACACTCACTTCCTTCATTTCTCACTGTGTTCCAAAACCTGTTTGCTCTGCCACCAAATATGTCGTAATGCTGAACTCCGGTTCATTCCGAACACAGCGATTACTGAACACATGACACCGTGCCTCAGCAATCGTTTCTACCACTGTGTACTTCTACACACACCAGACCCTTGAAGCGTACCATTAGGTTTGTACAGGAAGACAATGAGGGAACATATGGAAGGTATTTAAAGGCCGTCGGGTTTTGTCATTTAATTACAAAGAATAGACTCTGACAAATAACATATTAACATACTCTATTTAGTTAAATAAACTCCCAATACCCATATACCACTTGACCTTATGAGTGTAGGTCACCACCTGCACTCGTAACTTCCGCCTAAGTCCGTAATACTGAATGATTACTACAACGCGTCACACCCGGTTAGTCTTACATTCAATACTCACATACTGCAGACTTAACTTGGTCACTAAAATCACATCAGGCTCCCGGAGAGCTGTCTGCTACACTTCGTTGCTGCCACAGACTGAGATCCAGAGGACTTGCCAGTTCCACTCCCAAAACCAGACTGTCTTCAGTCAGCCATCACCTCAAACATTTCACCCTGCCTCTCAAGGAAGGTATAATCCGATTAACCTTATCCCTAGAAGCGGTAACCTCGTTCCTAGAAGCCTGAGTCTTCTAATAATTCAAAGTCAAACGAATAATTCCAGGAATTATTAGTTTAGCTAAGCAGCTGCAGTCTTAATCCCTTGACCTTTCTTGGATGTGTAACAATAGTCTGTATACTTAACATGTACTTCCAATCTTCATTCGTTAAGAGTTGTAGTAATGATTCTCTAGCAAATAATCCCTACTAACTTGTGGATTACAACAAACAGGTGCATCAGTGTGAAAGAAACTCTGCCCATTTGTTTCCACTTCCGACGGGGATTGAACCCGGATTCTTGGGACTACGAACCCCGAGTCAGTGAACTCAGCTGTCAGGCCCCTAAAATCTGTGCAAGCACTCCATGCAAATAAAATGACCCAGTCTATGGAACTCACTCCCTAATCAATTAAAATTTGTCCAACCTATGACTTATTCAAAAGTAAAACCAAAAAGTACCTAATTTTAACCTCATAATTGACCTTGTGCTTCAAGCTCACACAGTATCTTTACTACCCACTTTCCCAATATTAGTACTTAAAACATATATCTTTACCAGTGTAATTGTGAGATTTTTTCTTTGACTTTTACTTGATAAAAAAAAATTCATATTGATGTTATATTAATATAACTACCTCACATGGGAGGCAGACCTAAACAGAAAGAATTGCTTACTAGCAAATTTTTTAACCTCAAGCCTGAGACCATAGGAAAAGCGGGAGCAAACCACCAGGCTTCCACCACAAGGGTAAAAACTTGTCCACTTGGGCCGTTGGCTCCTTCTAATAATATCTACCATTAGAGGGTAACCGCCGGGAACTCACTTCGAATTTCTTGAAGTGTGGTGCTTTGAATTGAACTCGAGCTCTAGGAACAGACTCAATTTACACATAAGCATGCAGGGCATTGCAGAATATGAAAAGTGGGACAATATGATTGCGGGATTGAACTTAAACGACCGTTTCTAGAATAAACAATTTATCCAGCAAAAATCTAGAACTACTACAACAACGAATTTACGTTACTTTACTGTCTCCCCAGTGACACATTTAGCAACAGCTAATTCAACAGCCTGGTGGACACACGGAATCCTTCCCGTCGTCGCTGACTGAATAATGACACTAACTGAACAGAGTTGTACCCAGTGGTGATGCAAGCTTGCAATCAATATATTTTACGGCCCTCACAGTGATCAATATACTATAATCACAAATATTGAATGACACTCGCGGCCCTCCCAGCGAGGTACCTAGTAACTAGGAGGGTGATCCAACACTGATGGCCCCCTATAAAAAATCTTATGTTAACACTTGTCCCTCAAGACACAAACAATACTAAAAGTTACACTAATTGAATTAAAAACAATTACGTTAATCGACCGTCCACAGCGGTCAGCAACAATCCAATTTACGGTAATAGAATTGTGTCTCAATGACACTCAAATAACAACAATAACTCGAACGCCCTCTAATTACATCACATTTGAAACGTCAAGCATTCAGTCAGTAATTCCAAATTAAGGACTGTCACACTGAGGAGAACTGTGGTCCAATGGCTAGGGGCGAGAGTCTGGGGTTCTTCTGGACGCCGGTTCGAGCCCTGTCCTGATCTCAGATCTTCTCACCATGTTTGACGGTTGGGAGGCGGGACCAAAGAGCCAGAGCTCAATCCCCGCAAGCACAATTAGGTGAGTACTGACAGCCTATTTATTCAGATGAGTATTGGTGGACACTGCTGTCACCCAACTAACAGGTCTCTTTCCGGTCTTACAACAAAATTACCTTAACGAGGGTTCTAGTACTCTACTTCACAAGGCCTTGAGTTGCTCCTGAGCTACCATGCAGTGAGGACGTGTCGCCTGCTCGCTCCGGTAGTTTGAGGTGGTTGACGTTTTCGCCGGCAGGGGGTGTGGGTGTCTCTACCCTCCCTGCTGTTCCTGGTGGTGTGGACGTGGCGCTTCTACGATGGGCGGCCATCTTCCCCCTGTCGTGAGGGTAAACTCCATCGGTTTGGAGTTTACTGGCCGTGCTGGATACCCGCTGGTGGACGTGGTATTGAGTGCCATGCTTCGTGTCCCGGTTGGGGACGTATATGGCATTGAGCTGGTAACTGCTCACCGTGTTGTTGTCAAGTTTGTGGGTGAGGCGGTGTACCGTGCTTTCTTACGGAGGTACGAGGGCCGTACTTTGCAGCTACAGGACGGCACTGGGTCTGTGACCATTTCAGACCGTAGTGGTGCTGTGACGTATGTCAGTGTTCATGGCGCCCCCATGGAGTTTCCTGAGGCTCTCCTCCGGCGATTCTTCCAGAGGTACGGCTCCGTCGTCAGTGTGCGGATGAACTCACTGTCGTCTGGCACGTATTCGGGTGTGAAGACCAACATTCGGACCCTCGGGATGCGACTGAGGTCGGACATACCGTGTTCTGTCCGGCTGTTGGGGTACTACGTGCGTGTGTTTTATGCCCGGCAACCCCGTACTTGCTTCCGGTGTGGCTTGTTGGGGCATCAGGCTGCCGGGTGTACTGCTGATCCGGTCGCTCCTGTGAACTTGTTCCGTGAGGAGGATTTCCCGCCGCTCCCTCTGGAGGAGGACTCCGGTGGTGAGGAGGTGAGCGTCCCGTTCACTGCTGCGGCTCCCCCAGTGTCACCCGACGTTCCCCCGGTTGTTGCAGACCCTCCTCCGGGTGTTGCGGTGCCGTCGGATGTTCCTCCTGACCATGTCTCTGGCCCTGCCGTTCCCATGGACCTTCCTGGCGATCCCTGTGGAGCGTCGCCGTCGGCTTCCTCGTCTTCGGCTGTGGACCCTGGCCCTGTGTCCTCCCCTCGGGTTCCTCCTGTGCTGGGTGCTGGGGTGGCTGCGGTGCCTCCTGCTGTGCGTGGTCCGGTTCCCCCTGTGGTAGAGGCTGCTGCCGTTCTGCAACGGGCGTCGGTTCGCCCGGTTCGTGAGGCCAGTGGTTCTGGGTCCGCCTCCGACTGTGAGGATGTGCGGCCAGTGCCCAATCGGTCCAGGCGATCGTCTACGGCATGGGCTGAGGTTGGGGACTTTAGTGACTGTGGGTCTGCAAGTGTTGACGGCGTGGATCCGGCTGAGTCATTGTCTCCGCGGTTGGTGGTGGCGGAGGTTCATGTACCTGCTGGTGCTGATGCCCGTGTCTCGGGTGTGTCTCCTGTTTCTTCCTCGCCCGGGGGCTCTCCGCAGTGGGGTGTGGTGGCTTCCGCTGCCAGGGATGGTGCGGATGCTGGTGCTGGGCATGGCCTGGTGGTGACTTTACGTAAGGATACGCACCACCGTGATTCCCTGCAGTCGTCTGGTGGTGTGCCCATGGCCGCTGGTGCCCCTGTGGTGGTGCCCTCTGTTGAGCCCTCTGTCGAGCCCTCTCCTGCAGTGTTGTGCCTTGAGGACCTGCAGGCCCGGGTTGCCGAGTTCCTGCTTCTTGAACGGCCGGAGGAGTTTTCTGGTGGGCGGGTTCCGGGTGTATGGGATCGGGTGGCGGCTACTGGCGTCCGGAGGGACACCGTGTGGGTTCCACGTCTGCGGGTGTTTGTTTCCGGGGTTCCGGTTCACATGGCGCCCCCGGTGTTAGGTCACGCCTCCTGGACAACGTGGCTGCTTTGGGAGGCATTCAATGTGCGGTTTTATTACTGTGATTGCTAGTTTGCCATTGTATTATGTTTTGTGCCTTGATATATGCTGTATTTTTCTATACATTTATCGTGTTTGTGTTTTGTTGTGCTATGCTGTCAGCCCTTCTGGCCGGTGGTCTATTGTTTTATTTTGTTCTGTTCTGTATTCTGTGTTGTTTTTATTGTATTTAAATTGCATGCTTTGCATTTAAAAAAAAAAAAAAAACTGTTGCACGGACAGGTTACTGTACCCAAAAATTAACGTTACTCACAACGCTGTACAACAACACAACAATGCCCTCGTTAAGCAATGATGTCCCCCAGTGACGTTAATGACTTTAATTCTCACGGAATCCTTCACAGTAAACAGCGTAATACTGTAACAAACTAGGCTGTTGTAAGAATTATTCCAGAAGGTTCCAGAAGTCGTGCAGGGACCTGACCTCACAACACACATTCCCCCTGGGAATTAGCAGGTCTGAGTCACAAATCGCGGGCATCTTTGTTCATAGTTTTGTATAATGAACCATCCTATAGTATTCAGTAAATTAGAGAAATTAGCCTTTATTCATTTTGTATTAAAATTGTATTGTATAATAGTACTGGGTACAATATCAAGAGTATTCTAATTATTGAGTTTAAGTCACCATCAGTGACGTCACGAATCAGATCTAACTTGTAAGGCGGAGTGACCGGCGGTCATAGGTCATCAGGGTTGACATGTCTACTATTTCTCAAAGTTCAATTAACCATTTTGGGGATCAGGAACAGCTCTGCCGTTAGATGCTTGTGTAATTTAATTTCAGTAAAATAATTCAACCAGTCTGGATCAATTCAGTACAAACAGAGGTTAATTGTTATAACTTAAACCTGGCTAAGTAACTGGTAAGCGAGGCGGATGGATACAATGCTCTAGTCTGGGGTAGACCAGACGAGGGATAGTCAGTGTGGACTCCAGAGCAACTGGGAGAGGGCAACCATCTTACCTCTCCCCAAGACCAGCCCAACATCTTTAGCTGGTAAAACATAGAGGTATAGTTGCTATTGTTATGTATAGGAATAGTCTTCATTGCATTCAGGTCAAGTAGGGAGTGTTAACGTGACAGGGAGTGAACATATTTAGATTTTTGTTTTAGTTTTTCTTTTAATAAATTAATTAAGTTAATCTTTTGCATTTTTATGGTTTCCATTTGGTTATGTGTATACTTGTCCTGGTCACATGGTCCACACGAGGCAGAGTTGTATTGGGCGCCGATTCTAACATCGAATCGGAATTATCATTACCGTGTAATTTATTCCACACTCAAGGTCATCGGTTATAGTGGGGATCAAGCCCCAAGGTTGATTAATTAGCGTGATCGATCCAGACCTCGATCATTGCTCTGTGTTACTGGTCTGCTGGTGGCAGCGTAGAGGCGACTCTAGGGTTTTGCTCAAAGCCTAGGTCACGCAATACTGGTTGTAGAATCTTAAGTCGGTCAATCGTCTTAGGACTACGTGGCGTGGAGTTGGCTTTGGTAAAAGTTTTTGGAGTCCCTTGTAGAGATTAAAGAGTAAGAATACGGGGAAGAGGGCAAAGAAGGAAAGATAAGATTAGAGAGAGGAACCCCACCCCGTGTTACAATACACCAAGGACACAAACTGCCAACAGTTCACGACACAGTACAACACGGTACAACACGGTACAACTTTGCTGCCCACTGCAACTTGCGAAACACTTCCTCAGCAAATTATGACAATAATAATTCATGGCCCTAACACAACACGACAGTATATAAAAAAGCGCTGGCCAATCAATATAAATAAAAATGGAAATGTTCGTCTGTTCAAAATCGCTAATTTTCAAAAGTTCTTTTCCGATAGCTTTGAAATTTTCATACAACGTTCCATTCGCATCCAGACAAATTTTTATATACATACTATATAGATGTCACGTCTGTGACGGGTAAAAAACATGCTTTTTCTGAAAAACAGTTTTTTCAAGTGTTTTCCATGTGAGGAAAATCTTTGAAACCTCTTTACCGATTGCTTTGAAATTTTGACACAACGTTGCATTCGAATAGGCGCATCTTTTTATATATCTACTACATACATGCCTCACCTGTGACAGGAAAAAAACATGCTTTTTGGAAAAACAGCACCATCTGTTGTACGTAAGAGCAACACACACTGTAATCTCAAAAAGTACTTCACCAATTTCTTTTAAATTTTGACACAACGTTGCATTCGAATAGGCACGTCTTTTCATATACGTACTATATAGATTCCATCCCTGTGACAAAAAAAACATCCATTTTTGAAAAACAGCGCCATCTGTTGCACATAAATAGCAACATGCACGCTATACTAAATGTCACGAATTCCATTCAATGTTTCCGATTGCATTGATAAATTTTATTTTCATAGATTTTGATATATTGTATTTTTTATTGAATTATTTTGTGTGACATTGTGTTGAAATTGAGCTGTGTTGTTTACCATACCATTCATTTCGTAAGTATAAGTATAGATGTCACACCTGTGACAGGTAAAACTATGCTTTTCTTGAAAAACGGCACATCAGTTGCATGTAAGAGCAACACACATTGCTATACTAAATATCTTACAATTCCATTTCAGCAGTTTCTGATTGCATTGATAAATTAAATTTTTATATATTTTGATTTATTTTAATTTTGATTTAATTATTTTGTGTGAATTGCATTGGAATTGAGCTGTGTTGTTTACCATATTGTTCATTTCGTGAGTATAGTTTATTTTTTGTTATTTTTTCACATTTTCATTTCATTTTTTGACTGTTTTTTCTTATATTTCAGTGATGGAACATCAGATCACTCGATGTTCCGAATTTTCTGATGGGAAAATCAGACCATTTGGGAAGGCATCGGACGAGGGAGAGGGGAATGGTGGGGATGACGAGGGGACGGAAGTGAGAGATGGCGGGAAGGACGAGGGGACAAGGGAGGGGGGGTAATGGTGGGGAAGGACGAGGGAACAGGGGAAATTTGGGATGGTGGGGACAAGGGAATGGAGGAATTGAGAATGGTAGGGAAGAGAAAGGGACAGGAGAGTGGGGCATGGTAGGAAGGAAGAGGGGGATGGTGGAGTGGGGAAAGGCGGGGAGGACGAGGGGACGGTGGAGTGGGGAATAGTTGGGAGTTCGAAAAGACGGGTGAGGGATGAATGGTGGGAAGGATAGGGAAGGTTGCTGTGGCTCAACAACGCACATGCGTTGCTGAGCCACAGCATCGTGTGACCGGATACTGCTAGTATATATATATATAATATTAATTAACCACCCAGGGAAATCTCCCGTTGAACTCTACACCACTGGACTGGGAATGTTTTGCAGAGATATCACATGCACGGCACAATAGAGAAATTGAATACAATAAACTTTCCTCCACCCTTGGAGACACAGTAAAATAAATGACAACTCCACACAAATGAATGTGTCTCTATGTCCCCTATGTCTGTACACACGTCTTCCCCCACAGTTGGGCCCACTCCTGAACTTGATTGACGTTAGTACAGGTGTAGCTCACACGTCTCCACTTCCCATCACCTCACAGGTGGTAAAAGTGACAATGGCAAATGGAACACTGGGTGCGAAGCCAGCTTCAGAGATTAACACACCAAAACAGAAACAGGTACTTACTCCATTTTCACCGACTGGTCTCACTCACACACACACATTCGAAACCCCCCACTTGCTGCTGCAGTAGGTGGTGAAGTAGACGTTCTCCGACTCTGTTCACGTGGTCGGCTGGGACCACAGAGTGGCTGGCACGGTGTCCCGACACACGGACCAGGGTGCAGGTGGTAGTAAACAATCCTCCCCTCCCCCCCCCCCCCCCCCCGTGGCCTAGGCTTGGCAGGAGCGAGGCGCGGTTGCGGCTGGTACTCACACACACAGCAAGATAGTACCACGCCCTTAACACGGAACGGTACAACACGGTACGGCACTACGGTGCGGCACGTGCAAATGACAGAGTCCCTCACTGTTCACTGGTAATTCCATGGAATTACGAATTCAAGGTTTCCAACACAACACTGAAACCTTTACAAGTTCGTCTCTGTCAGGTATTTGTAACTAAGGCACGACAGACAACGGATGTCACTACCACACGTAGATATAATACAGCCTCCACAGTTCACTTTCTCTGGGTGGTGTCCCACAATCACGCGGGAAGGTCACAATCCTCCCCCCCCCCCCTGTTGGAAATTTCCAACACTAATACAATACTATTGTATTATAATAAATTAGTATTAAAATATACTAATTACTGTAGTTACTAAAACTTACTAACAGTAATGTTCACATGAACTAACTATTATATCTGCATATGGATACTGGAATTCTTACGAAACCAAGCACCAGTATTGCGTCAGATTATATCTAGTTAAACACATTTATAGCCAGTGTGTTAGAGAATTGAATGTGATTCTCTAAAATCATCAGTATTCCGTGTGATAGTTATTTATGGATAACATAACTCCCAAATAACTCTAAATCGAGAGTTTTTAGTTACAATTGTTATCAAGTAATAATTTTGTTGTCACGCGTGAATGCCATGGAGAAAACTAAAATCTTCTCCATTTCTTGTTTACTAACATAAGACGAGAAAGTAATAATATTTAAATCCCTAGAATTACAACCCAGTCTTTATTAAAGTCTTTCAGCCACAATTACGCTAAATAATATTATTCGTGATAAATAATTTGTGGCGAATGCGGGGACGCGGTTGAGGGAGAAGCCACTGTGTATCGAGACGCCATTGTGTGTGTGGCGTGGAGGACTCGTGTTGCGGAATTGAGCAACAAAGGTCGTGGCGTCATAGTCTGAGACACGTGACGTTGAGATTATCAGCAAGAATTACACTGGTACTCAACACGGAATGAGTTATTATTGTTCTACGTGATCTGCAGTGTTCGGCCAACTAATAACACGTCGATATTCAAGCCAAGCTATCAACCACGTGTACGACATTGTGGAAGTTTGAGCTTGAGACGCGATACCGGCAAGCTTCAACATAATTTGTACCTTTAGATAAGTATATAGTTCTTTTTTGATGCATCATTAGAGAGTGTATATGTCGGAGCAGCTTGTCGTTATATCGAGCGACCACAATAAATCCAACGTTAGTACCACACTAAAATTTAATTTATATTTCATGAATATAGAGATTTAAGTAGCCTAGTTCAATGCTACGTAATATCCTTTAAATTACAGTTTGTATGTGAAGAGTCAACGAGCTGTTACCTAACTTCGTGTTATTCACCTCTCAGTGTTTCTACGAGTAATTCCTGAGATCACGAGGACGAGGCGTGAATGATGTCATAGAAATCGTCTTAAAGCTAAGACTTTTTTGTACTCATTTATTTACTCTAAAATTGCTTATTTATTCATCATTCTGTCTAATCGGATGCTCGTCATGTGCACTGGAGATAATCTGTGTTTATTTGGATGATTAATTTCTGATGCTAATAATCTTTATAATTTCTGGTGATAATCTTCTATAGATTCTTTAATATTGGTCACAAGATTAGTTATTAAACAATGAACTGGTGCACGAACCACACTAGTTCCTAGACATATATGAAGTTATAGCAATACCCCCCCAATGTAGGTGTTTGAGGCTTTGATTTAAGTTAATTAACTATACAGCCCATTAATTATTTAAGTGATTATGCTTCCTAATATTTAGCCATAGACACTGATTCTTCCTTGTTTCTAATGATCACTTTTTATTAGTTTCCCTCTTTTCTTAAAAGTGGGTGGTCCTTCGTAATTGATTTCATTAATTTAATAATTGAATAAATTGAGTCAAGCCCCAGATATCCCACATTATGGTCCTTATCGAACCGGATAAACATAAACATAAATATAAATATACTAATTAGTAATAACTAATCACCGTGTGAAGTAGTCTAGACTAACCCCATTACTTAACTGTGTCTACCGGCAGCGTAACACATAGGTTAGCCTAATTCACACCAATTCATT
Organism: Procambarus clarkii; assembly: GCF_040958095.1. Taxonomy (NCBI): domain Eukaryota; kingdom Metazoa; phylum Arthropoda; class Malacostraca; order Decapoda; family Cambaridae; genus Procambarus; species Procambarus clarkii. The sequence continues at coordinate 23,542,475 of NC_091231.1, read as the reverse complement.
GCTACTTATACCTCGTATAAGGTAGCACTCGTGGGACACAGTCAATTACCCACAACACTTAGGCCTACACTTCATACTGAAGTAAGAATCTTTAGGTCACCAGGAGCAACAGCTCATAACTTGTATATTAATCACTAACACCAATTATGTGTTAACTATTTGGGCTATACAAATATTTCAATATACGGCTGTCAGCAGACTGTCTATTATAGCCTAAATTCATGCCATAATTACTGATTCACTCAAGTTAGTGGATTCATTAACATTCAGGATCCAGTATACTAATATAAATTGCTGATCCCATACTAGTTAATCACTACTAACCTGATCATATTTTATTCCACAATTAGGAGTACATTCAGGAGTTAAATATTATTTACGGCAGTATAATACTTGCCAAACAATTAATTCTCTTGTGTTCATTTAATTTCTTATACACGTAATTCCTACCAGTGTATATATTATATAAAATTATAAAATTCAAAAAATACAGCACAACTATTTGCACATTACTGCACCACAATATAATCTTTGCCAACCTTTATTAGGTAGGAATTTAGGCTGTGATTGTGCTGAATTTGGCACAAACACAGACTAAATAAATTTGTAGTTTCTTAGGTAGAAATTCTCACAACTAGACATGAGCTAGTTAGTAGTATATGTATTATACCCTTTGTGCTGACCCTATCAAGGGTGGGATTAAACCTTAAGATAACTCTGATTAGAGTATATCCATAATATTTCTATGTACATCTTTGAGTGTTACTGTAAGTTCACAACCCATCCAAGGCTGATTTTGAATAGCTAAGCTAAGGAACACCTGTAGTGATACCAAGGTACCACTTAAATCTTAGTTGCTTATTATTAGGTAGGTAGCTAACCTCTAAATGAGGTAAATTACAATCAGACTCAAGAAAATATCAGGCTGTCAATAATTATACCTGCTCTACATAAAGGAGCAAGTACCATAGCTGTACAAGTAGCTATATAAGCCCTATAAGGCTCAAATTTACCACAAGAATGGCTACTCCAGAAAGGACTGCAAGATTCTTGAGAAGTCTTCAAGTTCACCTGTCAAAACTACTTGTCAAATGTGACAACTGTATAGAAACTAACCCAGTTGACGTCTTCAAGCTAGTAAGTTCCACAAGGGTAGCTAACCAAAAATATGACCATATAAAGGTTGTAATCGCGTCTTATAGGAACATACTCCATGTCAGTAATACTGACCCAGACGAGTTACGTCTGACAGAATCTGATCTTGATGACTATGAATATATCATTCAAGACAAGTTAGACCGATATAAAAAGGTGCTTGCGACACAAGATGTTCCCGAGTGGATAGAACAATTCTTTAGTAGACCTACACCCGAGCAAGCACCCAGCTCAGATGAAATACTTGAGCTACCTCAAGATGAGGAGAATCCTCTAATCAATACTGATCACTATACAGGATCAACAACTGAAGTTCAACCTTCATTTTCTAACATCTCATCTAATACAACTTCACGTAATCATTTGTTTACAGAGTCTGATCAATTTTCAGACAGCTCTTCTCAATGTTCCCTGGATTCTATAAATTCAATGCAGGAGGCTACTGAATTAACAAGCTCCTCACAGGAACCCAGAGAAACAAGTGAAGCTACAGATGAAACTCTTAGTGAAACTGCAATAATCAGTGAATCTGAACCAGAAAATGATAAAGCTAATGCTGCAGCAGCAGCCGAAGCTGGAATTAAAGCTGAGGATAAGCAAGAAGCCTTAAGCAATACAAGTAATGGTCACAATTGCTCACACCAGCCTTCTAAAGTAAGTGCTAACAATGAGAAGACTGTTATAAACCTTGTACACCAATTACTAGATTTATCTCCACCAGAACAATCAGTTGACTCTTTACAAGCCTTTAGTTTTCATCTTGAGTCACTGTTAAATTCCTTCAGTAAAGAGGTGGATCACCCAACTGCTGAGTGGATGACTAAAATTATCATCCAAAGAAAATTGTCTGGTGACACACTCAATAAGTTATATGTATACCAGAATGGTAATACCCTGTCAATGCAGGATATATTTGCAGGTTTGCGCAATATAAGTAATCATACAGCAAACCAGGCACTTAATGCTTCATCTGAATGCACCGAAACTGTACCCACATCAGTTTCCTTACCTGGAACTCCTAAAGTGACACTGTCACTAGGTAATAAGGGTACTAATAATCAATGTAATAACAATGAGTCAAACCCTGATTCATCAGTAAGGCCCAAGAGCCCCATAGGTGCTCCTAAGAGACCTAATAGTCCAAAGAGCACTCCCAATACCTCCACAGGTGTTCCTAAGAGACCTAATAGTCCAAAGAGCACTCCCAAGAGCCTAGTAATGGCTCCCCAGAGTACACCAAGTACTCACAAGAGAATAAATAACAAGCAAATGCAAGCAACAAAACCATCACAACCTGTAGTTACTGTTTTACCTAAACCGGTAACCCCTAAACGAGCTGTAGGATGGGGAATGTGCCTGTTTTGCAATCAAAAACATTCTCTGTACAAATGTACTAATTACCCTAATAGAGACACAAGAGTCAGACGACTCAAACAGTTACACAAATGTACTAGGTGTCTCAAATCACATAATGTTAATAGCTGTGACACCCCACTGAACACCTGCAATAGGTGTAGAAGGGGCAAGCATCATGCTGCACTGTGCAAATTAGCTAGGACAAATTATGTCAATCCTAGAATAGGAGGTAGAGAATCTACACCAGTACAGTGCTGCAAGGTGCGACATGTGTACAGGGTAATTTCACAAGCATCTCAAGTGGATGCTACTTTGCCTACTGCCCAACTTCAAGTAAAGAACAGAGGAGCCAAGATCACCACTCGTGGACTATTTGATCAAGGTTCCCAGAGAACTTTCATTACTCAGAAAGCAGCAGAGGCACTCAATTTACAAACAATCAGACAGGTAAAATTAAACTTGTCAGGGTTCATGATAAATCGAGGAACCCATGAATACTCAGTAGTTCAACCGCTTGTACGACTAGGTAGTCATGCCAAGGCTGTCCAAGCCATTGTTGTAGATCAAATACCTTTAGACTTAAATATTAAGGGTCTGGGGTACACAGCCCACTTCCTGCAGGAACGTGAAATTAATTTGGCTGACAACAAGTTAACGTCTGACCGCCTTAACAATGTAGATGTACTAGTAGGAGCAGACTACTATTACCAGTTCATAACTGGACATGAATATGCTCCAATCTGCAGGTGGCTACTTACTTACTGGTTGTTACCTATCGTTCGTTACGGCTCGTGACCCTACAGCAGCCAAGCTTTAATTACGTCTAGGGATATCACTGCTGCTCTCTAAAGCGCGTCACCAGTATAACCCCTTGATAAGTAATGAGCACATAAATAAAACTCTTCCTTTAGGACTGAAGAATAGATACAAATATTATATAGATATATATTCAAGACAGTATAATATAAAAACACAGATGGTTAAGTTAACTTATACAATAAATGAAAGTATTGTCATTGCACGTAATATATAATAGTAAACTATGGCACAACAAGAAATAACAGACTTATCTCCCACATGTTACTCCTCCTGGTTCCCCGAAGCTACTGACTCTCGCTCTGGCGCTACCCACATTCTCACCTCCCGTCTGCCTCATCCCAGGATGAGGGATGGAAACTAAGGACTTTTTAATATTTAAAACTAATTGAACAACCACTTGTTCTCAAAACACACAGGAATGCAAATTACAGATAATAGTTACTTACAAAATATATAAGTACAATGCCACCTGTTTAATTACAGATTATAAACAATTTCCTAACTAAATAAAAGTGACATCTGGAACTCTCAAACTGAACAGGTCCAGCTTTCCCGTATCAATCAGGTAATAGACGTGTGCAACGCAACCCCGCTCCTGTCTCCACTAACGCTGCCACACCATACGACAATTTACCCAAAAACACAATGTGTGTACATATACATGCAATGATAAAATAAAATAAAATTTATTTTAAATTTATATACGTATTCTGCTAGGAGTACGTAACACTTCCACCTCCAAGAAAAAAAATGCAATAGATTGAAGATCAATGGCATTTTTTCCAAGTAAAATGTATGACACTTGACGTTTATGGTATTAATTACACCAAACATGTAAAAGTAATTTGAACACATTTCTGGACAAAAATGAAAACACTCCAAATATAGTCTTACAGGAAACTCAGAAATGTCAGTCTTATGACTATGTTCTACATATGTGTCACTGGAGTATGCAAATTTATCTCTCCAAGGTACTATCTCATTTATTTCACTTTGTTTCAGATCATATTTCACACTCCTATCTACATTATCATTATTAGCATGAATAGAATTGTCAATAAAGGTAGCTGCTTTCACACAGTTATCATGGCAATTTTGCTTTTCATATGTTTCTACTATTTCTCCAAGATCAGTTCCGTATTTCCATGTGATCCCTTTTCCACATGGTGAAGTTTTCCAAGACAGACTCCAGTTCCCATTTCTCCCTTTTTCTGGAGCTGAACTGCTTAATTGAAGCTGACTGGATGTTGAGTAGATTTGGGACTTCTGCTGGGTATGCTCTGACACAGACATCTGCTCATCACTCTTGATCCTCTGTGGAACACATACTCTCGCCCAATGGATACTAAAATTAGAGAAATTAGCATTAAACCTCACAATTATACATAAGACTTTCCCATTCATAGAACCTTCCGAAACACAAGACACCGACTTAGCAAACCTTTGACCTTCAAACCAAGAAATGCAACCCAAGATAAGTGCAAAGACTACCTACCTAATCGAACTGACTCAGATGATCCATAAGGAACACAGAAATCAATTTCCTCATAACTCTGTCATAACGATCAGTGAAAGAAAACAGGCATATGCCTAGGCACCATATCTCAATCAGAACTCCGAAGACAAGTTCACACCCTCTGATGGTGAACTTGAACACAACACACACTTTCATCAACCGTCTAGTCTTCCAAAAGACTAAATAAAACATGCCGAAAACTTTACAACCCTCACCATCACTTCCCAAGGGATTTACGTCTGATGACAACCAATCAACCAAGAGGTTTAAGGGGCTTAACATCTTGAAGATGCACAGCAGGTTACCTGGGAAACGCCCAAGGACAATCTGAAACCCTTCACAATGATTAACTCTAGGTAGGATAACCTTATCCTCCAACTTGAAATACACACCTGGAGCCTCAAACATCTGCTCCCCAGTATGATTTAATCCTTCACCCACAATAGGACTCTGAAAGTCAACACCACACTTGAGTGGAACATACACTTTTATCACTCGTGCATCAAAATTAACTGGATCTGAATACAGAGACACTGCTCTAGCATAACTCACCACTTCCTCAAAACTGGATGCACCACCTACTTGAGTAAACTCTCTCTGCTCCACCACAAGGCTTGACAAAGATGTCCCACAGTCCATTACTTCACAAGAAAATGGCTCCTGCAGAATAAAAGTAGATTTCAACATCCTACACACACTCTGACTCAATGTACCCAATGAGAAATACTTACTCCACATAGAATAAGAATCACAACTCCGCAACTTAGATCCAAATGCTACTTTACCACTCTTAATGATTTTACCAAAATTTCCTCCCATGACTTCTGGAGCTGCTTGGAGTACTGTCTGCTCACAATCAATAATATCACTACCAAGCTGGGTCACATCCTCACAGACAACTGAAGAGGGAGGCTCAATGGGTCTCCATCTACTCAACAGAAGCTGATCCTCTGGCTGCTTTCCCACACTCTCCAAAACTGGATCTACAGTACAGACTGTCTCCTTGCTTCTCTCTGAAATCTTAGGGTCAGTTCTACTCAAAGCACCTAAATGAAGGGAATCTGAAACGAGCGGGCAAGTAACAGGTAGTTTGACCTCCTCCCCTATTATATCACCTTGACTAGGGTGAGGCGGGGCCTCCACAACGGACTTACTCTCGACAACTGATTCTAAACTTGGAGTGAGCGGGAATACTTCTGCCAACCCGACATCTTGTCCTAAACCATTCACTTGGCTGGAATACAGAGTCGTGGCTTTTAAGTTTCTCTCAACTCCTGGCACAACGTTCGTAGTGAGCGGGCAAGACAATGATACATGGACATCCTTTCCCAATTTATTGGAATAAAGCAGAGTCATAGTATCAGGCTTACTCTCAACAACTAAATCGGCCACACAGGAATCTGGAACAACCACATCCCACTTCTCCACTGAAGGGGTACTGGTTACTGGAACAAATGCTTGAGTAACAACATCAGAACTGACAACTGGATTTATATTAGTACTGACATCAGCACAGGTAGAAGGGACAAAACCATCTTCTACAACAGGTTCATTCATAGAACTAACTTCAGCACAGGTAGAATAAACATGGTCTGCAACTGGCTGTTTACACAAACGGGGATCAATCTCACCCACAACATGATTTATGGCCACATCATTACCCAATATAACATCCACACCTGGGATGGGCAACTGTGTACTAACACCCACAGTGCATAAACTTGGTGTAATGGTGGATCTGAAATTAATGTCTATTAGAGGTACAGTTTTACATCCTGCAACACTCTGAAGAACAACAAACTTTCCAGTCTCTCTCTTTTCAACATCAGAAAGAATACTGGATGAAATTATGGTTTGGGAAGCACCTGTATCACGAAGAATAACCACTGGCTTCCACTTCCCATTAATACACAAAACTTCACCTGAAGACATATATGGTGAATATTGTTTCACCCAATTGGGGTTTACAGTTACATGTTTATTAGTATGTTTATTTTGCACACCTCTGCAATAAATGAGACCAGTTGGTCGTAACTCAGGGTGCAATATAAAACATGAATGAATTCCATGGCCTTTTCTCTTACAATGGGAACAGGACCTTACAGTGGACACACTGGTAGAACCAACTGTAGGTTTAGAAATAACCTTATTATTATTTGACATTCCTGACAATGAAGTAGCAGGGTTAGGTTTTGTAAGAGAAGAGCTCATGGGAGTAACTGGAGTACTAGGACGGGATGGATTCTGATAAGGAGTTCGGTGAGCATTATAATTTACTCTACGACTAGACTTAGGTGAAGTGGCCGTAAACTGGGCCTTAGTCAACAACTCATGCTCATCCGCGAGCTTTGACAGCTCATAAATGTCTGTTACATTCTTTTGTTCTGCCATAAAAGTAGACAACTGGTCTGGGAGACATGACAATACTTCTTCCATTATAAGAAGATTCTTTAGAGCATCAAAATCAGTGACTGAAAGTGACTTTAACCATCTGTTACAAAAATTCGTCTTCTGACGAGTAAAATCTGCTATTGTCTGATCACTTGTCCTCCTTAGATTTCTAAACTTTTGCCTGTGTGCCTCTGGATTTAATTGATAAGCATTTAAGATGCTTTTCTTTACAAATTCGTAATTAAAGCTATGAGCGTCAGGTAGGGATGTAAAAACCTCCTGACTACGCCCCTTAAATTGAGACTGCATAATGGCTACCCACTGATCCCTTGGCCAGTTCATACTGATGGCAATTTTATAAAAATGGGCAAAGAAAACCTCAGGATCCTCCTCATTGAACTTGGGCAACTCTATATACTTATGCGTCCTGATGGGATTACTATCACTATTTATTGAAACATTACTAGTATTTCCATGCCCAGCTGCCATACGCTGTGATTCAAGCCTGAAGTTAGTGTCAGCCATTTGTTGTTGAATCTCTAATTGCCTAGTTTGTTCCTTTTGAGCTTCAAGTTCTAATATTCTCTGTTCTTTTTGAGCTTCAAGCTCTAATTGGCGAGCTTCTAACTCAAGACGCTTTAACGTCATCTGATCACTCGACTCCTCTTTTAACTCTTCTAGAATTTCTATATCTAACTCTCCATTCTCAACAAAATGTGTCACAATGACTTTCAATATTTGGGCTTTAACCATTCTATTGTTGGCGGTCAAATCCAAACGATTTGCCATTTGTATTAACTCAGTCTTTTTAAGGCTCTGAATCCTTTCAAAGTCTGGGTGAGCCACCAACGCTGCAACTTTCTCCTCCATCGTTACTAACACTTGGCACTTGATTCACAAAAATAATTAAAACAATGGCACTGCACTACACTTCACTGTAAAATTGTCACCACACTGAAAATTCGCTTGGCCTCACTGCACAAACAAAATATATAGGATGACTTACCTCAAAATCGTGAACGTTGTTACTTGACACACAGGAAGGCTTGCTTGGCACATGGAATATTTCTTAAGAAACACACAGACACTTGATACAATGGTACCTAGGAAGGCAAGGTTAGATTAGCATAATTAAGGTTAAGTGGGAACAATATTTCCCGGCACAGGCCCCCATAACTCTTTGTTACCTATCGTTCGTTACGGCTCGTGACCCTACAGCAGCCAAGCTTTAATTACGTCTAGGGATATCACTGCTGCTCTCTAAAGCGCGTCACCAGTATAACCCCTTGATAAGTAATGAGCACATAAATAAAACTCTTCCTTTAGGACTGAAGAATAGATACAAATATTATATAGATATATATTCAAGACAGTATAATATAAAAACACAGATGGTTAAGTTAACTTATACAATAAATGAAAGTATTGTCATTGCACGTAATATATAATAGTAAACTATGGCACAACAAGAAATAACAGACTTATCTCCCACATGTTACTCCTCCTGGTTCCCCGAAGCTACTGACTCTCGCTCTGGCGCTACCCACATTCTCACCTCCCGTCTGCCTCATCCCAGGATGAGGGATGGAAACTAAGGACTTTTTAATATTTAAAACTAATTGAACAACCACTTGTTCTCAAAACACACAGGAATGCAAATTACAGATAATAGTTACTTACAAAATATATAAGTACAATGCCACCTGTTTAATTACAGATTATAAACAATTTCCTAACTAAATAAAAGTGACATCTGGAACTCTCAAACTGAACAGGTCCAGCTTTCCCGTATCAATCAGGTAATAGACGTGTGCAACGCAACCCCGCTCCTGTCTCCACTAACGCTGCCACACCATACGACAATTTACCCAAAAACACAATGTGTGTACATATACATGCAATGATAAAATAAAATAAAATTTATTTTAAATTTATATACGTATTCTGCTAGGAGTACGTAACACTGGTAAAGTTCTGAATGTGAACAAGCCTAAGCCTGCCAACAATAATAAATTAGTCAGCAGTAAATCAATTCTCCACAAGCAAGCTAAAATGAGAAACACAGCTGAGTAATAAACTCAGATTGAATGTAGTACAATTAGTATTCGCCGAGATGTTTCATAGCTCTCAATGGAAAACCAGTGTTCCGTACTCAAACAAGTACAAGTCACAGCGACCAAGCCATTGAATCCACTGCAGACCTAGAATTATTCTCGACAAGTAATAATTGACCACACTCAGTCTCCCTAGGCAAGTGATAATATTAGGCTAGAGAATCTAGCACTCCCTAGGTAATTAATAATATTAGGCTAGAGAATCTAGCACTCAATGCATCTAGCATTTCCTGAATTTAGCAATACTATGAAGTCATCAAGCAACTTCTGTAATTATAAATTCACTAGGACCAAGGTCCACAATACTTGCGCTTGAGGTTTGCCAAGAAAACCTTATTAATGCAATGTTTTCTGCACTAAGAGTTAGTGAAAATACTTGCATCAATTTTGTTTGAGTTGTTTTTCTTTCGTTTCTGCTTAATTATTGTAGGAGCGCAGCACGAACAAACTTGCAAACTTACCAATACATAAGTGAGTCTACAGAGAACTAATAACCCGTGAAACGTTTAGGTTGGGAAAATGTTACAAATTATCTTGAATAGGATTAATCGTAGCAGTAATTTCATTCCAGCAATCTTAGGTGTCCCTTTGTTTAATGCATTATCGTTAAACATCAGCATTGTTAATTAACATGCTTAATGAGCTCAATATAGCTCACCTTGGAATTAACGTAATAATTGAGTGCTTATTGTTCCCCATGCGAATACGAGCTCAATATTGCTCGCCATGATAATTGAACGCTTTAATGTTCCCCATGTCACGAGCACTGCTCGCCATGATAATAGAACAATACAATACTCCACCTCGTTAATTCGAGTTCAATATAACTCACCCTGTTAACGAGTTCAATATAACTCACCCTGTTGACATGCTTAATGAGCTCAATATAGCTCCCCATGTTAACGAGCTCAATATAGCTCAACCTGTTAACTCTGTTAACGAGTTCAATATAACTCACCCTGTTGACATGCTTAATGAGCTCAATATAGCTCCCCATGTTAACGAGCTCAATATAGCTCCCCATGTTAACGAGCTCAATATAGCTCACCCTGTTAACTCTGTTAACGAGTTCAATATAACTCACCCTGTTGACATGCTTAATGAGCTCAATATAGCTCCTCATGTTAACGAGCTCAATATAGCTTACCATGTTCACTAGCTCAATATAGCTCGCCCTGTTAACTGTTAACGAGCTCAATATAGCTCTCTCTGTTAACTGTTAATGAGCTCAATATAGCTCAACCTGTTTACGAGCTCAATACAGCTCCCAATGTTAATTTGAGTACGTTTTTGCTTACAATTAGCTTAGTCCCTTACTTAGGTAGGTTAGAAATTTAAACCATTTATTTAGGTAGGTTTAGGGACTTTAGTTAGTGTCAACTGAGTACTAGCCTAATCTGTACTCACCATTAATTACAGTTGACTATACTTATAGAGACTGATTTAATAAACTCAATTTTCATCTAAAGGTTGAGGATGTATTAATGAGTCTACAGTGTCAAGCCTATGAGCTGCAATTCAATTAGCTCATAATTCAGAATGACTAGGCTGCTAATCTCACTGTCGACTCAGAGTATTCCTTGATTTTAATGAACAAACCTTTTCAGTTCTCTAATTTTCCACTATTTTAGCTAGTTAGTAAATTAGTTGTACCATCAGTCAGTATGACTACTGCATGGCAGTGCACATTAAATTAAATTTCCTCATTTGATTTTGGGGTGATCATGATGCTGCGTGATGTTATTGTCTAGTAACTCAATAGTTACAAGTCACAGCGACCCTAGACAGTGACCTTACTGTAGTGTCAGAGTCTCCTTGATCTTGAATGACCCAATAATACTTTACTGTACAATAATGTAGAATACAACTTATACAGTAATGCTATCAGTTCTTAGGAACTTTTTCTGAGTTTGCCTACAATTCAGCTACTATATAATACACCATTACATGTCACTGCGACCCTAGTTGTTGAGTTTATTGTAAACTTTAAAGAGTTCCGTTAGAGTTTAGTTCCGTTTGGAGAGTTAGTCCCCGTGGTGTAGTGGTAAGACACTCGCCTGGCGTTCCGCAAGCGCTATGTCATGGGTTCGTATCCTGGCCGGGGAGGATTTACTGGGCACAAATCCTTAACTGTAGCCTCTGTTTAACGCAACAGTAAAATGTGTACTTGGTTGTAACAACGATTCTTCGCGGCAGGGGATCGTATTCCAGGGACCTGCCCGAAACGCTACGCGTACTAGTGGCTGTACAAGAATGTAACAACTCTTGTATATATCTCAAAAAAAAAAGTTCCTGATTACCGATAACTTAATCATTCAATATTTAATACATGTTTCCACTAGAGCAGTTGCTCCACAATACAAACGGAAACTACAAGCCTATTATAGCTCTGATCAAGAGCAAATAATTTTCCATCCAATTTGAGTAATCATGATGATACTGTGTTGTGATGTCAAGTAACAAATCGTTACAAGTCACAATGACCCAGAACATTCTCATCACAGTAGATTCTCAGTTACTTTAAATTGTATGATTTAATTCTTAATTTGTTGTATAGGCTATTAATAATAACATGTTCCATTCAACATGAATTTCTTTGCAAGACTTAAGTTTCTTGTATGTCCTTGACAATTACGGGACATCCGTTATGTGTGTACTAACATATTAACATTAATACTAACTTCGGGTTAGGTATGTCAGTACTCAACATTACACTGAGACCCGAGAAATCTCCCCCCGGAGTTATGTTGGAAATTTCCAACACTAATACAATACTATTGTATTATAATAAATTAGTATTAAAATATACTAATTACTGTAGTTACTAAAACTTACTAACAGTAATGTTCACATGAACTATTATATCTGCATATGGATACTGGAATTCTAACGAAACCAAGCACCAGTATTGCGTCAGATTATATCTAGTTAAACACATTTATAGCCAGTGTGTTAGAGAATTGAATGTGATTCTCTAAAATCATCAGTATTCCGTGTGATAGTTATTTATGGATAACATAACTCCCAAATAACTCTAAATCGAGAGTTTTTACTTACAATTGTTATCAAGTAATAATTTTGCCGTCACGCGTGAATGCCATGGAGAAAACTAAAATCTCCATTTCTTGTTTACTACCATAAGACGAGAAAGTAATAATATTTAAATCCCTAGAATTACAACCCAGTCTTTATTAAAGTCTTTCAGCCACAATTACGCGAAATAATATTATTCGTGATAAATAATTTCTGTGGCAAATGCGGGGACGCGGTTGAGGGAGAAGCCACTGTGTATTGAGACGCCATTGTGTGTGTGGCGTGGAGGACTCGTGTTGCGGAATTGAGCAACAAAGGTCGTGGTGTCTGAGTCTGAGACACGTGACATTGAGATTATCAGCAAGAATTACACTGGTACTCAACACGGAATGAGTTATTATTGTTCTACGTGATCTGCAGTGTTCGGCCAACTAATAACGCGTCGATATTCAAGCCAAGCTATCAACCACGTGTACGACATTGTGGAAGTTTGAGCTTGAGACGTGATACCAGCAAGCTTCAACATAATTTGTACCTTTAGATAAGTACATAGTTCTTTTTTGATGCATCATTAGAGATTGTATATGTCGGGGCAGCTTATCGTTATATCGAGCGACCACAACAAATCCAACGTTAGTACCACACTAAAATTTAATTTATATGTCATGAATATAGAGATTTAAGTAGCCTAGTTCAATGCTACGTAATATCCCTTAAATTACAGTTTGTATGTGAAGAGTCAAAGAGCTGTTACCTACCTTCGTGTTAGTCACCTCTAAGTGTTTCTACGAGGAATTCCTGAGATCACGAGGACAGGGCGTGAATGATGTCATAGAAATCGTCTTAAAGCTAAGACATTTTTGTACTCATTTATTTACTCTAAAATTGGTTATTTATTCATCATTCTATCTAATCGGATGCTCGTCATGTGCACTGGAGATAATCTGTGTTTATTTGGATGATTAATTTCTGATGCTAATAATCTTTATAATTTCTGGTGGTAATCTTCTATAGATTCTTTAATATTGGTCACAAGATTAGTTATTAAACAATGAACTGGGGCACGAACCACACTAGTTCCTAGACGTATACGAAGTTATAGCAATACCCTCCCAATGTAGGTGTTTGAGGTTTTGATTTAAGTTAATTAACTATACAGCCCATTAATTATTTAAGTGATTATGCTTCCTAATATTTAGCCATAGACACTGGTTCTTCCTTGTGTTTCTAATGATCACTTTTTATTAGTTTCCCTCTTTTCTTAAAAGTGGGTGGTCCTTCGTAATTGATTTCATTAATTTAATAATTGAATAAATTGAGTCAAGCCCCAGATATCCCACACACCCCCCCCCCCGGCCTAAGTTTACACTCGTTAGTTTTATCGCCGTTTTCCCTCTTCCACGATACCGGATTCTTACTCCCACGGTCTCGGGATGATGGCTCGACCATAGAGAGTGACTTTTGTGTCGTTGCAGGCGGTCTTTCCGGTGCTTGGCCTAGCACGAGAACGACACATCCTCCTTCAACAAAAGACTAGTAAGAATGGCTTTCCTGCCAATTGAGAGGGCCCCACGCTCAAGCTGGTACTCTTAGCTCTTTCGCCAATCACAGCGAAGTATTTCAGGAGGCCTGGAGGGTCAGCCACTCACGTTCTATCAATGTGACACTCTTCCCCCTGGCACGAGGGAGTCGCGTGAGCGGGGGTCAGCCTGCTACCGTTAACCCCCCAAACCCCTTTCTCCACTTGAACTTGTACAAAATTCCACCTGTAATCAACTCCCTGTTATAACTTTCTTTGCAGGCTTGATACAGCAACCACAGTAGACTTAATGACTAGCACTCGTCTTGGGCTATCCGTAGACACTCCACACAACTGTGTAAGAGTTGTACTTCTTAATCTGGTGCTATGGTGCACATGCACCTGTGCACACATTTCAGTGCACAAGGGAGCTGGAAAAATTCATCTCCTGACAGTAATCACCTGTGTCAATTTATATTGTAGTTATTTGTTGATATAGAACCTTGCCACAATGTACCCTTTCATCTTGCCTAATACGTTAGTTTTGGGATCTGCCTGAAACGCTATGCGTGTTAGTGGCCTTTCATGAATGTAAAAATACAAATCTATTGTAATCGCACCAAGCCATAGTACATTCTTGTGAATAAAGATTATTATTATTATTATATAAGTCTTTTTGGCGCTCTTGTATGTGTGCGCTAGCTGGCGTTCACAACTGTTCTCACCTACAAGCATTAAAATTACTAAAACAATGCATTATTTATTAATTAATTAATTAATAATATATTTTATTTTTTTTATTTTTTTATTTGTTTATTTGTTTATTTATTTATTTATTTATTTATTTGCAATAAGATACATTGGGATGAGAAAGTACATACCATTGGTGTTCTCAAATTCTTGTAAAGCCACTAGCATGCAAAGCTTTTTGGGCAGATCCCTAATCTAATAAAAGTGAAAGTATTAAGTAAAGTAATAAGTAAAAGGAAGTAAAAAAAGTAAGAAGTACCGTATCTATGGTACATTGTTGTAGAATTTGAGTTCAGCATAATAATATAATGTTGTAGCAAATTTTTTATTTGCCATAAAAACTACAAGGTAAATTTATGAGAGTGATTCCACTGGTGAAGTTGCATATCATAAATACTAAAATGAGCAAGTTAAAAAAAAATCATTATTTATGTTTTATTATAAATAAAAAATAAGAATAAACATTATTTCTTTGGGAGATACTTACATGTTAATGATTATAATCTGAAAATATATACATAACAATGAATAACCACGGAGGAAAATCTCAAACAGGAAATTGCTTAAGCACTTTCGTGATAATCAACACATCATAGATCACGATGATCACATGATTCGCGAGCCTGCCACCGTCGAGTGAGGACGCATCTTCAGCTACTCCGCCTTCATTGGATCACCCAGCACCGATGCGAGCCCCGTGTGGACGTCAGCAATAGGTCCTGCTCACAGTTTGAAGCAAGAAGACCCCAGAAGATAAAAGACATCAGGAGTGGTCACACTCCCACCGGCAGGTTTTACTCCCCGCCTCAACGCCATACTCGTTGAAACGAAAATTTCACATTCTCGCAGCGCTTCACTTTAGAAGGTCAGATCCACTCCCAGCTTCATGTTTTATAGCGGAAAGAGACGAAGGCCTTCTTCGGTGATTTGATTTGGCGATCAGAGCACTCTCTAGATAGAAAGCGTTCTTCCATCGGCACTGCGACCCACTTGGGGGATGTCAGCTGAATGACTTAGGCTCTGTTTATGCTCCTGGTGCTAGCCAAACAGCACCATGCTCTACTGGATCAAAGTTCGTTTCCGTGGACCCAACACCAACTACACCATGGCTGAGATTCAGACCCTCTTACGGCGAATTCAGAGGTAGCTCCCATCGACGTCATCATGGAGGAAAAGGGATCCCAGATTCTGTTCAGCAATGCAGTGGCGCTAGAAGTCCTGTTTAACGCAGCAACACACACACAAGGCTCTAGAGGCAGCATACCTGATCCTCATACCACCATACCTGATCCTCATAGCTCCTATTGACGTCATCATGGAGGAAAAGGTACCCCAGATTCTGTTCAGCAATGCAGTGGCACTCGAAGGCCTGTTTAACACAGCAACACACACGGCTCTAGGGGCAGCATACCTGATCCTCATACCAATTTCAGGCTGTAAGATCAATATTCCCCGACCAAGTAAGTGCTCTCATATCAGAAGGACCAATAGCTGATATCATCAACAGTATCAACGCTCAAAACAGTCTCCGGCTGCCATCTCAGCACACCTCATCCACACCTCTAGATTTGTGCCTTGGTGTGCACTGTCAGTTTGACATTTTCCCGAATGTGCTTTGTGAGCCTGGCCCGTGTTGTTGCAGCCTTCCCGACACGCCTGTTGAGCTCAGTGTCCCGGGAAAGGGAGTCTGAGATTGTGGAGCCTAGGTACACAAACTCGTGAACTGCCTCCAGTACATAGTCTGCGATGTTTATACAGGGTAGCTATTTGACGTCTTGTCCTGTCACCTGTGTCTTCTTCAGGCTGATTGTCGGGTCGAATGCGGAACAGACTGCGACAAAGCGGTTGAGTAGCTGCTGCAGGCTTTTGCTGTGTGTGTGGTGATCGCTGCATCGTCGGCGAAGAGGAACTCCCTGAAGATTCGCATCTGTATTTTCGTCTTTGCTCGGAGTCAGGATAGATTACAGAGCTTTCCATCAGATCTTGTACGGAGATAGATGCCCTGTGTGGTTGTTCCAAAGGCATGCTTGACGAGGATCGTGAAGAAGATGCCGAGCAGGGTTGGAGCAAGAACGCACCCTTGTTTACCACCACTGTTGACGTTGAATGGTTCAGAAGTTGAGCCGTTGTACACGACTGTTCACTTCATGTCCTTGTGGAACAATTGTATCATACTGAGTTAGGTGGGTGGGCAGCCAATTTTGGCCAAGATCTTGAAGAGTCCGTCCCTGCTCACAAGGTCGAAGGCCTTTGTAAGGTCAATGAAGGCGATGTACAGGGGTTTATCTGCACCCTAAACTTTTCTTGAAGCTGTCTCAGGGAGAACACTATGTCAATGGTCGACCTCTGTGCTTGGAAACCGCACTGTGACTCAGGGTACACACTTTCAGCAAGAATCTGAAGTCTGACCAAAACAACCCTGGCAAAGAGTTGGCCAACGACGCTTAGGAGGGAGATGCCGCGATAGTTGTTGACATGGCTTTTGTCACCTATATTTTTGTAGAGAGTGATGCTGATGTTTGCATCTCTCATGTCTTGTGGTACCGAGCCCTCCCTCCAGCACTGGCACAGAAGTTAATGAAGCTGAGTTTTAAGTGTTCCACGAGCGCACTTGAGAACTTCATCCCGTCGTTTCCAGGGTCTTTCCCTGAGGAAAATGAATCCAGTGCTTTCTCAACTTCCTCCACAATCGGTTCAAGGTCAAGTTCTTCCATGATGGGCAGGCACTCGATTGCATCCAAGGTCTCTACGTTGACCAAGTTCTCTCTGGAGTAGAGTTCAGAGTAATGTTCCACCCAGCGATTCATCTGTTGAACACGGTCTTTAATGATCTGTCCGGTGGCTGACTTTAGAGGAATCGTCTTCTTTTGTGTAGAGCCTGCTGTCTGTTTGATCCGTTCGTACATGCCTCATATGTTGCCGACAGTGGCCGCAGCCTGTATGCTGGAACAGAGTAGAAGCCAGTAATCGTTAGCACAGCGCCTCGAAGTTCGTTGAACTCTAATGTGGGCAGTGCGGAGGGCCTGTAGGTTCCTTTCTGAGGGCAAGTTCTTGTACGATGAGAGAACTCGTCTCTTTTCCTCTACGAGGGGTACCATCTCCTCTGCACTGGCCTCGAACCAAGCTACTGACTTGTTCTGCCTCTTACCAAAGGTGGACATGGCAGTGTTGAAAATAGTGCCCTTGAGATGTGACAACCTCTCACTTGCACTATCTCAGTGTGGTACAGGAAGAGCATTTACCAGCGCAGCAGTAAATTCCTCCACCTTGTGAAGGTCACGGGTCTTGTTTACGTTAATGCTTGGTCTTCCCTCCTTCTTTGCTCTGTGGAGTTTCCGGGGCTGGAACTTTACTCTGCAAACGACGAGAGTGGTCGGTGTCACAATATGCGCTCTGGAAGGTGCGAGTCTGTTTGAAGCTTCTCAGATTGCTACGCCCCATAAGCACCAGGTCGAGTTGGTGCCAATGCTTAAACCTGGGGTGTCTCCAGAAAACCTGACTGCTGCACGACAGTCAGGTTTTTATATAAAAAGGCTCATATAAAATACTCAGGGGAATTGACAAAGTGTAAATAGATGAAATGTTCATACATAATAATAACAGAACGAAAGGACATGGGTGGAAACTGGAAACCCAGATGAGTCACAGAGATGTTAGGAAGTTTTCTTTTAGCGTGAGAGTAGTGGAAAAATGAAATGCACTTGGGGAACAGGTTGTGAAAGCAAACTCTATTCATACTTTTAAAATTATGTATGATAGGGAAATGGGACAGGAGTCATTGCTCTAAACAACCGATGGCTAGAAAGGCGGGATCCAAGAGTCAATGCTCGATCCTGCAAGCACAATTAAGTGAGTACACTCCCTAACCCCACTCACTCCCTGACACCCACCCACTCCCTGACCCTCACCCACTCTCTGACCCTCACCCACTCTCTGACCCTAACCCACTCTCTGACCCCCTCACACACTCCCTGACCCCTCACCCACTCCCTGACACCAACCCACTCACTGACCCTCACCCACTCCTGGACCCTCACCCACCAGAAGACCTGGGTGGGTAAGGGTCCCAACCTCCCCGTCTCCCACAACCCCCAACCCTACCCCTCTCGCCTCCCAGCAACTCTCCCCCCCAATCCCCCCCACTCTCACCCACCCCCATACCCTCCCCCTCTCCTCCACCCTCCCCCCAAGCCCTTCCTTCTCCACCAGTCTCCCCATACCAGATCCTCCCAGTCCCCGCTCACCCCAGATCCCACAGGTACCACCCCAGAAGAGAAGCAGAAGAGAGTCAGTTTCAGGGTAATGTACTCGAACATAGATGGGATCACAAGCAAGGCAAGTGAACTAAGGGAAAGAGCACAAGAAGTGAACCCAGATGTAATCGGAGTCACTGAAACAAAACTCTCAGGAATCATAACGAATTTCATGTTTCCCCAGGATTACACAGTAATAAGGAAAGAGAGGGAAGGTAGGGGAGGAGGCAGAGTGGCCCTACTAATGAGAAAGGAATGGAGTTTTAAGGAGATGGCTTTCCCGGGCTGAGGGTTTCAGAGACTACATAGCAGGCACCATGACAATGGGAGGATCAAGAGCAGTAGTAGTAGCAATAATATATAACCCTCCACCAAATGACAGAAGACCCAGTCAAGAGTATGACAACAACAACACGGCAGTTAACACTATAATTGAGAGGGCAGCCTCTGCTGTCTGTAGAAATATATCCAACCTGCTCATCATGGGGGACTTCAATCACGGAAGGATTGACTGGGAGAATAAGGAACCGCATGGAGGTGAGGATACGTGGAGAGCCTAACTATTGGAGGTGGTGACTAGAAACTTCTTAACCCAGCATGTCAGAGAACTTGCAAGGATGAGAGGAAATGACGAACCAGCGAGACTCGACCTAGTCTTCACTCTAAACGACTCCGACATAGAAATTGGTTTTGAGACCCCAGTAGGAATGAGCGACCACAGTGTACTGGCGTTTGAGTACCTGATTGAAGAAAGGTTATTGAACTCAAGGAGAGGTACTGAATACAAAAGGCTGGCATTCCGAAAGGGAAACTATGAGGAGATAAGAAAATTCCTAACAGATATAGCATGGGGAAACAGAGCTCAGGGGAAAGACGGCCCAAGACATGATGGACGCAGAAGTGCAAGGAAGCAGCAAACAAGTTTGTCCCAGTCCAAAAGGAAAACAGTGAAATAAAGATGAGAAACTCATGGTTTAATCAGAGATGTAGGCTAGCTAAGCAGCAAAGTAAAAGAGCGTGGAGAAACTATAGGAATAACAGGACACATGAGAGCAGAGAAAGATACCTGAGTGACAGGAATGAATATGTCAGGATGATAAGAGAGGCAGAAGGACAATTCGATAATGACATCGCAAGCAAGGCAAAGACTCAGCCTAAATTGCTGCACAGCCACATCAGGAGAAGAAACAATAGAAAAGGAACAGGTTATGAAATTATGGATAGGGGCAGAAGGATTCACTACAAACGACAAGGAAGTGTAAGAAGAACTGAATTAGAAATTCCAGGTGGTCTTCACCTTAGAGCAAGGAGAAATTCCAAAGATAAGAGAGGTAATAGTTAACCAGGAACCACTAGAAGAGTTTGAGATTACTAGCGGCGAAGTAAGGAAGTGTTTACTAGAGTTGGATGTGACAAAGGCTATAGGTCCAGATGGAATCTCCCCTTGGATACTAAAGGAAGGAGCAGAAGAACTGTGTCTGCCACTCTCCATAGTGTATAACAAATCACTTGCAACAGGGGAACTGCCAGAAATTTGGAAAGCAGCTATCATAGTCCCGATATACAAGAAAGGGGATAGACAGGAGGCACTGAACTACAGGCCAGTGTCCCTAACCTGCATACCATGCAAGCTGATTGAGAAGATTGTGCGAAGAAAGCTAGTGGAACGTCTGGAGCGAAAGAACTTTGTAACACAGCATCAACAAGGGATCAGGGATGGCAAGTCCTGCCTCACAGGATTACTTGAATTCTACGACCAGGCAACAAAAATAAGGCAAGAAAGAGAAGGGTGAGAGGACTGCATATTTTTGGATTGCCAGAAAGCCTTTGATACAGTACCACACAATAGGCTAGTGAAAAAGCTGAAGATGCAGGCTGGAGTGAAAGGGAAGGTACTCCATTGGATAAAGGAGTACCTAAGCAACAGGAGACAACGAGTAAATGTGAAGGGTGAGGTCTCAGATTAGCGAGACATTACAAGTGGAGTCCTGCAGGGGTCAGTCCTTGGACCTATACTGTTTCTGATAAATGCAAATGGTCTCCCAGAGGGTACAGACTGAATTGAAATTGAAAATTGAAATTGAAATAAGTTTATTGAGGTAAAATACACACAAAGGGATGAGGTAGCTCAATCTATTCTCACCCCGTTCAGTACATCGTGTTAATACATATATACATATATACACACATCACAAATAATAAACATATTACCAAACATTCTGAGAGATAAACATATACATTTCCTCCTTTACACGGGTATAGACTAGTTTCGTTCAATATTTGCTGATGATGCAAAAATTAGGTATGGGGTATAGACTCGTTTCTTTCAATGTTTGCTGATGATGAAAAACTTATGAGGAGGACTGAAACAGAGAATGATAGTAGGAGGCTACAAGATGACCTAGACAGACTGAATGAATGGTCCAACAAATGGCTTTTTAAAGTTCAACCCGAGTAAATGCAAAGTAATGAAACTAGGCCGTGGAAACAGGAGGCCAGACACAGGGTACAGAATAGGAGATGAAGTACTTATTGAAACGGACAGAGAAAAAGATCTAAGAGTGTCAGAGTAGTAGACAAATGGAATGCATTGGGAAGTGATGTGCTGGAGGCTGACTCCATGCACTGTTTCAAGTGTAGATATGATAGAGTTCAGTAGGCTCAGGAACTTGTACATTAGTTGATTGACGGTTGAGAGGCGGGACCAAAGAGCCATAGCTCAACTAGGTAAGTACAGTCTGACGACCTTGAGGAAGCCAGAACTGTTGTCTCAGGTCGGTAGACAATGTAAAGTGCCGTGCTTGTGTATGTATAAACACAATTTGCCGAGTGATAATGTGGTCTCGGGGACGAAACATTAGGTTCTTTAAAACAAAATTTATGTTGGTATTTTCCAAACGTCCTCTGCACCTTAGGATATTATTGTTGTCTACGTCAAATCCGAGATCCAGGTTCTTTATTAATTTATCTGGGAGGTTTTTCCATCTCATAGGTTTCAATCTGGGCACGCTTGACCCAGTACTTTAATGGAATAGGAAATTGGTATTTGATACCTATTCTGTTCAGGAAATCAAATACTACTTGGGTTACACCAAATAATTTACTTAATTCAGAGTACTGACTAAGATCAATTGCCAGAGTCCAAGGTGGAGTCTGGTGTCTCAGTGGGGAGAGTGACATTGGTCACTATGACTTGTAGCTTTTGTTTAGGCCACTGGTCACTGATTATCCACTGAGGTACATTGAACCACATCTCGGCTTGGGTTAATTGCCATAACGTCAATCCCCTCCCCCCCCCTGGAAAAGTAGTCAGCTGGATTTTCCTTAGTAGGCGCATATCTTAGTTTGTACCCACCTGACAGTTCATATATAAAAAAAAAATAAAATAAAATAAAATAAAATGTTTATTTAGGTAAGGTACATACATACAATAAATTTTTACAGAGATTGGTTGACTTATAGGTAGAGCTAGTACATACAATGCCTAAAGCCACTATTACGCAAAGCGTTTCGGGCATGATAAACTTAAATGACAAGCTTAATACTAATTGAGCATAATGAGTAGAATGAAAACAAGAAATGAAAAATAGATGAAAAAGTAGCACAAATACAATTATGTCGACAAACAGCGCTCTTTAAAAAAAACAGACATTGGTTGACAATAGAAGGGTAAGGTAGGTTACAGGGAATTTATTAGGTATAGCTTCGTTTTTAACTTAAACTGGTTGAGAGAGGTACAGTCTTTAACATGGTTGGGAAGGTCATTCCACATTCTGGACCCCTTGATTTGTAGAGCATTTCTAGTTTGATTAAGTCGTACTCTAGGAATATCAAAACTGTATTTATTTCTGGTGTGGTGCTCATGGGTTCTGTTACATCCTTCTATGAAGCTTTTGAGATCAGGATTGGCATTATAGTTTAGCGTTTTATATATGTATAATACACATGAGAGAATGTGCAGTGACTTAATGTCTAACATATTCAGAGATTTGAGTAGGGGTACCGAGTGATGTCTGGGGCCAGAGTTGGATATTGTCCTAATAGCAGCTTTGTGTTGAGTAATTAGAGGACGTAAGTGATTTTGGGTAGTAGAGCCCCAAGCACAAATACCATAGTTGAGATATGGATAGATAAGGGAGTAATAGAGAGTCACCAGGGCAGGGCGTGGTACATAATATCTGATCTTAGAAAGAATGCCCACAGTTTTTGAAACTTTTTTTGATATATTTAGAATGTGTCCCTGGAAATTCAGCTTTTGGTCAATGAGAATGCCAAGGAATTTGCCATCTAATTTGTTACAAATTTGGGTATTGTTTATTTTGAGATTTATTTGACTAGAGGATTTATTGCCAAACAGAATATAGAAAGTTTTGTCAATGTTAAGGGTGAGTTTGTTGGCAGTTAGCCAAAGTTGGACTTTATTTAGCTCAGTATTTACTGTGGCATTTAGAGCAAGGGGGTCAGGACTGGAGTAAATGAAGGTTGTGTCGTCAGCAAATAGAATTGGTTTGAGGTGTTGGGAGGCATTTGGAAAGTCATTAATGTAGATGAGAAAGAGGAGAGGGCCAAGTATGCTGCCCTGAGGAACACCAATGTTGATGGGTAGGGTGGGAGAAATTGTATTATTCACAGAAACATATTGGAGCCTGTCAGTAAGGTAGGATTTGAGGTATTGTAGGGAGTGTCCTCTGACTCCATAATGATGTAATTTAAGAAGAAGGTTTTGGTGGTTGACAGTATCAAAAGCTTTACACAGGTCCACAAATAACCCAACAGGGAACTCATTTTTATCTAGAGCTGTATGAATCGAGTTAAGCATACTAATAAGTGCATCGTTAGTGCTTTTTTTGGGTCTGAAGCCATATTGGCAAGGGCTAAGTATATTGAGTTTGGCTAGATATGAGTAAAGCTGCTTATAGATTAGTTTTTCAAAAATTTTGACAAGTTTGGCAGGATTGATATAGGTCTGTAGTTGTTAACATCTGTGAGATCACCACATTTGTGGACAGGCGTTACTCTCGCTTTTTTTAGAATATCTGGAAAGGTTTGGAGTTCAAGTGACTTGTTGAAGAGCAAAGCAATAGCCGGGGCTAAAGATCTGGAGGCTTTTTTGTAAATTAAAGTTGGTATCTCCTCAAGGGCACCAGACTTGGTTTTAAGGGAAAGGATTATCTCATTGACGTCAGTGGAATTAATAGGCTTTAGGTACAGAGACTGTGGATAGTTACCTGTAAGATAGTCCTTAATGTCAGTACTGGAAGATGGAATATCATTTGCAAGGGATGAACCAATGGAAGAGAAGAACCTATTGAACTCAATAGCAGAATCAGAGGCTGAAAGCTGACCATCGTTATTAGACAGTAGAGTCGGTTTGTTATTTAAAGACTTCTTTGATCCCAATATTTGTGAAATTGTACTCCAAGTTTGTTTAATGTTGCTCTTTATTTGGGTAAATTTATCTTCGTAGTATTTAGTTTTGGCTCGTCTAATTATCTTAGATAGCAATAATGAGTAATTCTTTGAGAATTCTTTGGAGACAATTCCTAACCTATTCTTCTTCTCAAGGTCATGTTTTTTATTAATAGATTTAAGTATTCCCTTTGTAAGCCAGGGATTGTTGAGCCTTTTGGTTGTGACTTGTTTTGTATGCATAGGACAGTGGGTATTATAAAGGCTAAGAGTTTTTTGAAGAAAAGATTGCACTGCTAGGTTGATGTCCTCTATGTTACCTAACTCGAACTCCCGGATATCTTTCCCTAATTCAATAACTTGTGTAGGGAGTTTTGTTTTTATAATTTCTTACCCACTGTAAGGCTGCCTCATTATCTGACCATACCACTGTTTCAGTAAAGTGGAGGTCATTTGTGGTCTTTTGTGCGTCACAAAAGATATGCAGCTTTACTGGTTGACCAGGTTTTATTGTATTACGAGAGAACTTAAGGTTATTTAGTTTACTTAGATCTGTTGTTAACTGTTTTCGTTTTTCTAGGGAGGCATTTGATAATGGATCATCCAAACAATTTATTTTGCCAGTATTTCCTGAATACGCAGTTTACCCTTAATTAATATGGGACTTAATTACTAGCCCCAAAGCGTCAAACGGTTTGCTGACTTGTAATAACAGTTTCCTCATGGTTAAGTTACTGGTATCTGATTTCACGAATTTAATAGTCAACTCGTCTGAAGTTGTATCCCCCACTCAACTCCTAGTACCTTTAATTTCTGAGGTACCTTGTAGTTGGAAAATTCATCTTCAATTAGTTAATTCAGTGATTAATTCAGTGATTATTTCACTGTTTGGATCACTGGGATCCTTGATCCAGAGGATCTTTGTGTAATTACAGTCTTCTTGTAGAACTACTCTAAGGAATGCCTTGCTAATGTTGCCGTATATGCACAAGTTCCTATGCAAAATTTTAACAGCACATCATATAGCCTCTCTATTAGGCTAGGGCCTGTTTGAAGGCAGTCATTCAACGAGACACTATTTGCTTTAGCTTTAGCACTACAGTTAAACACAATCCCCAAAGTAGTTGTTAAAGAATCTTTTAGTATAGTATGATGTGGCAAATAGTGCCCCCTCTTTAAGGTTATCATCTATCACAACTTCAATGATTTTGTTATTGAATTGTTTCATGGTACAATTTTAGTTATCAGGTTGTCTATTCAAGCGCAACACCTGTGATTTTATTTGGTTTAGTGCCATAAAAAGATTTACTGGAAACTGCTGATGGTTCAATTTCCATGGTAGCCTAATATTGTACCATGGTTTCCATTGAACAATTTTCATGGTAGCCTAACCCAGTATTGATTCTTTGTAAACAACTGAGTCTAAGAACTCTTTATATGTAATGTATCGTCTGGATTACATTGCTCAGGGACAGTGCCTAGAGTATCTAGCTCCCATAATTTGAGTGCAGGGAGGATCAAGCTCATCATCTGACTGTCAGTGAATTTAAGTGGTGACTGTTTCAAGCCTAGTCACACAACCACCACCAGGTTGACTTGATTGCTGTTCACAGGTTTAAGCTTCTTTGACTTAATACTGGGCTTGTGAGCAATTTGCCTCCTGCAGACAGTAACAGGTTCATTCCCTGCTGTTTAGTGTTTTCAGTGTTGTATTTGTGGTAACAGTCTGCACCTACAAGTGTACCTATCGGCGAGGTGATCAGACGTGATTTAATTATCAGGGAACATAATGTCTTGTTCTTGGAGAAGTTTAGCTGTTTTCCCTAGATCATAAATATAGAGGTCAGATGGAATTTTGTCCACCACTATAGCTTGTACTGGTCAGGCATAACCGCCAAGACGTACTAGTGTCCGAACTACTTTGCAGTTTTTGAGTCCCTTGTTGGTCAGGAACCCTGAGATGTTAAATTTTACTTGTCGTATCAGGATAATTTAAATGCATCTGCTACCTTCTTGGTGACAAACATCCTTCGAGACCCTTGATCAAATAGACCACGAGTGATGATCTTGGATCTTTTGTTGGTAAAGTGCAATTAAGCAGTTGGTAAAGTCGTGTTATTATCGGACATTGTGGTTAGCACATTGATATTCTGTCGTACTTTACAGTACTGCACTGTGGTAAAAGTTTCCTCTTCCCCCTGGGGTTTGGGCGGCCTTGGTTTTGTGTTCCCACACAGTACTGAAAGGTGTAAACTGTTGCATGCATGTAGTAGTGTTGCACAGGTATTGGGGGTCATGTGATTTTAAGCATCTGGTGCGTTTATGCTGATCCTTAAGATGTTTTATTCTGGATGTACGATCAATGTAGACTTAAGGCAGTGATAAAATGAATGGTTCTTTTGACAGAACAGTCTCTCCCAATGTTACGAACCCGACTCTACCGTAGGAGCACGGAGCAGCGACATCAACGCCATCTGTGAGTCCGCTCCCGAAACCCCCACAACATGGACAACACCATCTAGTGATGATGGGAATATACCGGCAAGAGGCGCTGGATTCCTGTCCTAGTTGGCTCGTGAGGTAGCTGGTGCTGACCCATAGTGAGGTGGTGTTTAGAAAAGCAGCGCCATCTGTCATAAGCGGAGATGGATGTATGTGTCTAAGCCAGTAAGTGATATTTCCTAGTGGTCCTATGTAGTGTCCCAGTGTACTGATGACGTGTCTGTATTCACAGAGTCGACGTTGGGCTGCTGTGATACAAGGACAGGCAGTCTACCCAGGGTAGCAAAGGTCTCTATACCAGTCTGCTTTGAGGAAGCAGTGAGCCGCCGCCGGAAGAGAACTGAAGTGTTCTACTGTCTGCCTGTGGAGTGGCAGTGACAGGATTCGCCGTACCCAGGGCTGGCTGGTAGGAGAGACAAATGACTGAGGTGCCGAAGAGGAGATTAACCAGCGAGTTGCACGAAGCTCCTGCCTAGGGGCCCGCTACCCTAGTATCTGCAAGTGAAGTGGCCCAACAGCGAGGCTGATTGGTACCTGCCAGCAACAGGCTGGACTGTGGTTGTGGGCCTTCACGAAGAGGCACTTAGCGATATTTCCTGGAACCTGCTGAGGGTAGTACCACGGATGAGGAAACACGGTACAAGACTGCATCGAATGAGCTTCGCCGAGTGTTTAGTTTCTTCTGAGAGAGACAATGGTGTACATATAGTGTAGTAATACTTCCGTTTAAGAGTTTTATATATATATATGGTGATGGGAAAAATAATTATATATGGATAAAGTGATGAACTGGTGTATTTAATGTACCTCCCCCTTTTGTTTTACTTGCATTACTGAGCTCACCCCTTGAAAGCCTCTACTAACTTGGGGCAGGATACTAGAACTTTAGTACCACCAGAAAAGAACCCGGTTGCATCCCATTAGGGCCGTAACATAATTGGCATCCCCAGTGGGATGCAACCTCTTGTCAAGTACGTTTGACAGGGGTGGTGACATAGTGCAATCCCCTGTGTGTTATTTTTAGTATGTTACATGTGCGGTGCTCGGTGCGATTAAGTGCAGTATTGGCGAGTGCAGTGCTTGGTGTGTTAAGTGCTCAAGTGAAGTGGTGTTAAGTGTTCGTGCTCCGACTGTAGAGTCGGGTTCGTAACACCTCCCCACCAAAAAGGAATTTGGTTTGGGTTTCTAAAAAAGGAGGAAACCAAATTAGTACATTAATACAAAGCCAAACAGACGTACATAAACAATGGACTGATGTGGCGAAGATGTCTTGTCCGTAAAACTGTCTTAACAGGAGAATCAGGCACAAGGGAAAACTCGAGGATCATAGGCAATGACCTGCCTGATGTGACTTCCAACAACCCCACTGAAATGCTAATCAGGGGCACAATTATCTCACGTGTCTTGAATAAGGATCTACAGAGGCTCGATCTGGGGTGAACAGACATTTCCCTATGTCGTGGAACCGCTGGTGGCTAGTTGCAGAAGGCATTTCTTGTACCGGTCTGGCAGTGCTTCAGGGAGACGGGAACCTGGAATACAGGGGAATGATGATTTGGAGTAACAGCGATAGTTTTTAAGTTGGTACTTACAGCATAACCGCTTACTAGGCCCACACCTAGTCCCAACAGGGCTGCTTGTACATTGAAGATTGTGTTTGCTCTTCCACCGTCAGGTCGACCAACGTTCCGTATAATGTTGAATCCACACTCAGCAATTACGCGGGGATTTGTCAACCTGTCGGGAACAGTCACTCATAAAAACTTTTCTCCTACTCCCTATATCAACAATCACCTTCCAGGTCCCTTCTTCTTTTTCCCTTTTCTCGCTCTTCTCTTTCTCGCTCTAATTCCAAACGTTTCATTTCCATTTCCTTCTCTTTCATTTCCCGTTCTATTTCTAACTTCTTCCACTCCATCTCACGATTTATTTCTAAGGCACGCATTTTGACAGTTAGTAAACTTATATTCAGTTCCCCCGCATCACTTTCACCGTCACTACCATTGTCTTCCTATTCAATGGAAGCCACCTCACTTTCCTTTGTACTTTGCCTCGCTTCCCTGCTTTCCCCCGGCCTTTAAGTGCTTATGAACCTTCGATAAGTGCTTGTGCCCCACTTAGGCGATAAAATGTCAGAGAGAGTGACCATCGAGGATCTGGACGATGTTCAGTAATTTCTGAACAAGGAGGTGACCTATACTTCTTGTCGAATGAAGTACTGTGTCGCAGGTGTCCGCCGAAATATCCCCAGTCAACTGAGGTAGGTAAGCAGATAGTCGTCTCAGCCGTGTTCCAATCTAACCTGTTAGAAACGGCTCACGCCGATAGATTTGCTGGACATGGTGGGGTTTCAAAAACCTTTCATCGCCTAGCTAAGTGTTTCTACTGGCCACACATGAAGAAGGACGTACGTCGCTTCTGCAAATCCTGCCATGGTCGTTAATTATGTTACGGCCCTAACGGGACGCAACCGGGTTCTTTGGTGGTGGTACTAAAGTTCTAGTATCCGGCCCTAAGTTAGTAGAGGCTTTCAAGGGGTGAGCCCAGTAATGCAAGTAAAACAAAAGGGGGAGGTACATTAAATACACCAGTTCATCACTTTATCCATATATAATTATTTTTCCCATCACCATATATATATAAAACTCTTAAACATAAGTATTACTACACTATATGTACACCATCGTCTCTCTTAGAAGACACTAAACACTCGGCGAAGCTCATTCGATGCAGTCTTGTACCGTGTTTCCTCATCCATGGTACTACCCTCAGCAGGTACCAGGAAAAATCGCTAAGTGTCTCTTCGTGAAGGCCCACAACCAAAGTCCAGCCTGTTGCTGGCAGGTACCAATCAGCCTCGCTGTTGGGCCACTTCACTTGCAGATACTAGGGTAGTGGGCCCCTAGGCAGGAGCTTCGTGCAACGCACTGGTTACTCTCCTCTTCGGCACCTCAGTCATTTGTCTCTCCTACTAGCCAGCCCTGGGTACGGCGAATCCCGAAACTGCCACTCCACAGGCAGACAGTAGAACACTTCAGTTCTCTTCCGGCGGCGGCTCACTACTTCCTCAAAGCAGACTGGTAATGAGACCTTTGCTACCCTGGGTAGACTGCCTGTCCTTGTATCACAGCAGCCCAACGTCGACTCTGTGAATACAGACACGTCATCAGTACACTGCGACACTACATGGGACCACTAGGAAACATCACTTACTGGCTTAGACACATACATCCATCTCCGCTTATGACAGATGGCGCTGCTTTTCTAAACACCACCTCACTATGGGTCAGCACCAGCTACCTCACGAGCCGACTAGGACAGGAATCTAGCGCCTCTTGCCGGTATATTCCCGTCATCACTAGATGGCGTTGTCCATGTTGTGGGGGTTTCGGGAGCGGACTCACAGATGGCGTTGATGTCGCTGCTCCGTGCTCCGACCGTAAAGTCGGGTTCATAACACCCTCCTACAGTAGTTTTAGGACTCGCCTCTTTGGGTGCCACAGTGACTGCAGGTTGGGAGGGACTTACTGCATATATACCCACACTGCTGTTCTTCTATCTTGGAGTTGTAGTAGATGTTTTATGTTTATTAGTTATATTTATGGTACCTTTTGGTTTCACTGATTTTTCAGTATCAGATTTTCTGTCATGTGCCTTCTGTCGATTGACAGATACTCTCAAGTCCTCAAAATTCTCATTAAATGATTGCAAGGTTGTTCAATACTTAGTTTCACACTAGACAAGTTAAGTATCTTACCCAAACAGAGGTTGGCCACAAATAAAATAATATAATATTTTGCAGTAAAGAGAAAGGTGCAATATTTGATTAGTTTTTTGTTTATATGTTATATGTTTCTCTCTTAACTTAAGATAAATATATATATATATATATATATATATATATATATATATATATATATATATATATATATATATATATATATATATATATATATATATATATATATATATATATATATATATATATATATATACATTTATGGTTAGTAGCCTCTCATCTCCACCTCCACCTCTTGTGTTATTTAATTGTGTTATATGTTAAATCATGAAACTATTCAAACACTGCTGTTAATATTGTGTTAGCAGCAGTAGTTTCATTCACTGTTGTTTAATAAATATTATTGTTTTGTGTAGGGTTGTCTGCAAAATTAAAACATCACACATATTGTGGTTAAATTCCATGGATAACGCAGTCATTATTTGGTTGATTTTCATTTTGGCTTCTCACTCAGCGGATATAAAACTCCACTTATATGATGGATAAATTCGTGAATGCGTAGCACTGAGTTTGAGTATTTTCCATTCACTGGTTTATTTCGTTGCACGTAGTTTTGCTCCTTGGAATAATAATAATAGTGCGTGTTAATTGTTTCAGTAACTTTTTACGTGCACCGCTAACTGAGGTTTACTGATTTAGGCTACAAGTGAGTTATAGCAGTTTACTTTAACTGATGTTATTTATTTAATATTAATTGCACTGGTTGTTTATGTTTGGATCAATGTTATGACCCCTGACCTCTGGGGTATGCTTCCTTTGCTGTTGCAGTTGTAAAAAAGATATGAATGCGGACTGGCAAACTACAAATGTCTAGTGTAAATAAGTCAACCACTTAATCAGCAAAGCAATATACTTTAAAAAGGAGCCATGAGTTAGTTTTTTAAACTTTGTTCAATGTCAACAAATCTTTTTTGACTAGTTGTATATGAAAAGGACTACAATTGTTCCAAGTTTCAGTACTGCAGACTAAATAGAAAGGGAGATTTTGTGTTTATATTTTCAACGAATATCACACAATTTCAGTAAGTTCCTACAATCACAAGTTTCAAATATAATCATTCTATGACACTTTTCTGACACATTAGCATGTAATAAATGATCTTATGCCGCGGATTTTCCAAAATATGTTTAGTTTTACTAATACAAATAGTCAAAGTTTCCCCAAAATTTTGTAAATATATTATGTTTATTGCTATTATAAAATCAATAAATGAACTTTAGGAAAAAACGCTGGCATTAGATTTTAGAGACATAAACTTTACATATAAGGTGTAAGTTTCATGTAAATTCAATAAAAATGAAAGAGTAGGGCTACGTTTATGTTAGTTGAAAAATAAATCGTTAAAAATTAAAGTCTAAGGTGCTGCCATCCGTGGTTCTGGTTGACATCAACCAATTTCCTCTAAAATTGACACCGTTACAGATAGGCTTACATGCAGTCAGGTATACAAATTTCATGCAAATCGTCCGATAAACAAATAACATAAAAAAAATTAACTTTATTTTTTTGTGATAAAACTAATTATTATTTTTTAATATATGCTTTTGTGATAGTTGATAGTCATAGACATGATTTCAGTTGACACTTGTGTTTGATGTTAATTTTTTACCATTTTGGAAAAATTTGACACATAATTCAATATTTTTTCTCTCTTCCCATTTATGATACGATGCTGAGACTTGGATCAGATGAAACCATTTTCACATACAACTCGTCAAAAAAGTTTGATGATTGAAATCGAGCTAGTTTTTATTAATTTCATATTTTTGGAATATTTGGAACTCATGGCCCCTTTTAATTAAGTAAGGGTAACAAAGGAACATACAAACATATAAATGAAATACAGGCAGCCAGAAATATTATTCCACCAGAAGGAAATAACACAATATAATTATATATAATCACTGATCGCTATTTTAAATCATAAAATAATTGCTGGGTGTGCAAATAAATGTGCGCATCAGACTTAGCAATGGTATTGAACTAAAACAGGCACAATATTGACTTAACTCCAGATTACGGGTCCATCTCATTCAACCTCACCCATGCTACTGGCGTGGCTAGAGCATGCACAGCATGGAATCTACAAGTTACCAACTTGTAGATTACATAACTTGAATACACACAAGAATATTCTCAGATACTTTGCTATCTGAGAGTAATACTTATGAACATATTTATAAATACCATTATATACATTATGCATTACAAAGGTGTAATTAAAAGATGTACATACAAGAACACTGAATATTTATTGGGGTGAATCAGTGACGCTATGTTGGATACACTGCAGGCATCATTGGAACCACCAAATATGGTCATTCCGCCATGAGACGCAACTGTCTCCCCGCACACGAATAAACATGCAATAATAACAGAGAAATAAATCCTACAAGTACACTACACCATGCAATAGTTAACTCAAATAATATATACTAGAAAACAAATAAACATAAATTAATCTCCCAATAAATAAGGAAAAAGTACATAAACATAAATGCTTTATCATGATAAATGTCAGAATCAAGCTTTATTGATTCATAACAATCATAAACATGATCCAGGTTCGCGAGGCTCATAAACACATTGGGAAAATCTCCCAGCAAGAATTTCTTTGTTTATTCAATATTTATTTAATTACTAGCTGTACCCTGCCACGCCTTGCTGTGGCTCATCAACGCACTTGCGTTGCTGAGCCGCAGCAACCTTCTCCTGTCTCTCTGTCTTCTCCACCACATTTCTTCCCCTCGTTCTCCCAACCATTTCTCACTCCCCCGTCACCTCGTCCTCCCCAACCATTTCTCACTCTCGTTCCTTTTTCCTCCCCATCATCCCCAACTCCATCATGGTCCTCTTAACCATTCTCCACTCCATCATCCCCTCGTCCTCCCCACTATCTCTCACTCCCCCATCTCCTAGTCCTCCCTACCATTCCCCCTTCCCCATCCCCTCGTCCTCCCCACCATACCCCACTCCCGTCTCCTCATCCTTTCCCACCATTCCCCACTCCCTCGTGTGATGATCACATGATCTGATGTTCCCATCAGAAAATTAGGAACATAAAATGATCTGGGGCTAGATTCACAAAGAAGTTATGCAAACAGTTATGATCCTGTACATCTTTTCTCAATCTTTGGCGGCTTTGTTTACAATTATTAAACAGTTAATGTGCTCCGAAACACCCGGAGGTTGTTTATAACAATAACAACAGTTGATTGGCAAGTCTTCATGCTTGAAACTGTTTAAAAAATGTAACCAAAGCCATCAAAGATTGAGGAACGATGTACACGTTCGTAAGTACTTGCGTAACTGCTTCATGAATCTGGCCCCAGCTGATCCCACCACTGAAGTATAAGAAAAACAGTTCAAAAAACGACCGATGTGCAGCAGGCACCCAAGAAAACTGCTATCGAGGCTTTACCACTTACTTCTACCAGCAAGTCAGCGGACGTAATGGACCTAGAGAGGACAGCGTCAGTCACACACCAGCCGGTGTCAGTCAATGCTTCTCTGTCCACTACACAGCCGCAGGACGGCAGTATGAGTCAGAAGAGGACACCACCAGTCTCACACCAGCCAGTGTCAGCCAATGTTCCTCTCTCCACAGCCCGGCCGCAGGACAGCAGTATGAGACAGGGGAGGACACCACCAGTCTCACACCAAAAAAAAAAAAAAAAAAAAAAAGTAGTAGTTAGTAAACAGTTGATTGACAGTTGAGAGGCGGGCCGAAAGAGCAAAGCTCAACCCCCGTAAAAACACAAATAGTAAACACCAGACATCGCCAGCCTCTGCACGTCTTCCAAAATTCAAGATCATGCAGACAGACCACTTTCCTACAGCATATGGAGTAGTAACGGCAATGGAAAAAAAACAACCAGAGCTCAAACTTTCCATTACAGTCAACCTGAAGGGAGAAATAATAATGACACCATAAGACCAACAGACTGCACGTTACTTCGAGAAGGTAAGAGTCCTGCAAGGGAAACCTGTATGCTTGGTAAAGCTGGACCCTTCAGAAAGACGCACACGAGTCGTGCTTTTGGGATACCCAATCGACTTTCCCCTGGATCCAGTACTAGAACACAAGCAAATCCTGAATGCGGAACGTTGCCGCACAAAAGTAGACAAAGCAGCGACACGTCAGGTTCTGGTGACCGTCATGGGACATGTGCCGGAAACATTCAGTCTTGGAAATTGGGGAACATACCGACAGAGGCCATACGTCCCGGAACCCCTACGCTGCTTCAGGTGTCAGAAATACGGCCACCATCAGTCACGCTGCACAGGATAGGAGAGATGCGGAGTGTGCAGCCTGAGACATCCAACCAAAGACTGTATTGCCAAGCACAAGGCAAACCAGACCACGACAGCCAAATGTCCAAATTGTGGAGGCAAACATCATGCCTGGAGCACAACCTGCTCTGCACGGAAAACAAAAGTGCAGACAGCTCAGGCCAGGATCAACACACTGACCAGCAGTACATCCACCAACACCAACGTCTGGAACACTCGTGCACAGCCACAACAGCCACCCACTCTCACAGAGCAAAACTTCCCGAATCTGCTAATTCCGAATCAGGCATTACACGAAAGTGTTGCAGAAGTACAGCAACTGCAAAAGAGCAGAAAACACTTACTTTCGGAATCTACTCACCAGCTATTCAGTTTTACCGAGGTCCAGCTGAAAACCATCGTGAAGATCATGGCAGAGACCATTATCAATTGCCTACAGATGACGCAGAACGCCTCACAGCATCAGACTCCAGACATCACTTGTGTGATAATGGACAAGATCGTGCAGCAGACCACAGTTACACAGGGCCAGTTACAGGGGCCTCGTAGCCTGGTGGATAGCGCGCAGGACTCGTAATTCTGTGGCACGGGTTCGATTCCCGCACGAGGCAGAATCAAATGGGCAAAGTTTCTTTCACCCTGAATGCCCCTGTTACCTAGCAGTAAATAGGTACCTGGGAGTTAGTCAGCTGTCACGGGCTGCTTCCTGGGGTGGAGGCCTGGTCGAGGACCGGGCCGCGGGGACACTAAAGCCCCGAAATCATCTCAAGATAACCTCATGAAGATACACGAGAAATAGACAGTCTCCGACAGGATGGAGCACAAGAGGACAAACAACGCAACTTGGACATACTGACTACCGACAACAGTCGGATAGTCAAGACACCGGAACATCAACATTCACAAACGCAACTGCAAGAAGCAGTGACCACCCACGATCAACAGAATCTTCCAACACAGGAGACAGACAACAACAGCCAATGCAGTCTGATATGCAGCAACGCCAACAAAGACGTATTGAACAGCAGAGATGCACAGGTTCCACCAACACAAGAAACGGCCACGGGCAATCAATGCAGTCCGACTTGCAGCAATACCAACAACAAAGTGATGGACCACAGTTATGCACAGATTCCAACAACGTCGGGGATGACCACGAACTATCAATGCAGTCCGATTTGCAGCGATACGACTTGCGAGGTGGAGAATATAGAGGTCGATTCCGAGGAGGAGTTCTAGTAGAACAAGCAACACCAACCGAACCCGTCGTCTGGCCTTTACGAATTCTGCAGTGGAACATACAAGGTCTTGGAAATAAAAGACACACACTTCAGGAGGCTGCAATCAGCGCGAAAGCGGATATAATCGTTTTGGAAGAAACTCTTTTCCCAGCCACGAAATCCTTCAGATTAGCTGGATATCAGCACTATGTTCTACCGTATGTGCAGGGGAAACAAAGAGGATTAATGACCCTAGTCAGAAAGAACATACCCAGCAAGAAAATAGACTCAGTTTCATGTGGGGATGGAGTAGAGGTATTAGCAGTTACAGTGAATATGATTAATTTTGAGCTCCTCATATACAACGTCTACAAGCCCCCTAGACGTAAACTAGAAGCAGAGGCAGTGCTTGCCTTGGCCACGCAGGAAAATGTAATTATTGCTGGAGATTTTAATGCTCATCATCCAGAGTTAGGTGCAACTGGGCCAGCCAATGCAGATGGGCGCCATTTAGCTGCAGCTCTGCGAGAAGTACCTGAAATTACACTTCTCAACACTGGGGAACCCACTCACATTCTAGGAGGTTCCCTTGATCTTACATTCATCTCAACAGCACTCCAGCAACAGGCGAAGTGGGAAGTTGACCCGGTGATCACCAGTGACCACTATGCTACTGTCACGACACTAAACCTGGCACGACCTCCTACACCACCTGCGCAGCCTCGGTGGAATTTAGGAAAGGCCAATTGGAATGTATACCAAGAAGAACTTGAAAAATGATATGCAACGTACACGCCACCTGAGGATTTGAATATACACGAGACCAATCTGCAGGAAGCCGTTGCAGCTGCTGCAAACAAAGCTATTCCAATCATTATCACAGGTAAAACAAAACGAAGGAACTATTGGTTCTATAGTAATGAAGTTAAAGAACAGAACCACAGAGTCAACATCTTCAGGAAACATCTAAAGAGAAACCCCACACCAGAAGGAAGAACTCTGCTACGAGCGGTGATATCTGAAGCAAGACGAGTTTCTAGAGAAGTAAAGGAGGCAAGATGGTTTGAGTGGTGTCAAACTCTAAATGAACATAGTAGTCTTGGCAAGATATGGGGTCAGATTAAAACTATCAAAACTACCGGGTCGACCAGCCCGGCCACAGGCATGTATTCAACCATTGCAGGAGGCTGAGAGACTTGCTCTCCAATTTGCAGAAAGAACAGCTTCATATCAGCTTCCTGCAATGGTCCGAAGGCAGCAAGAACAATTAAAACAAGAGAGGATGACAGTCATTCATGAGGGCATAGCTATAAATGACGAATGTGACTGTCCCTTCACCAAACAGGAACTAAGCAGAGCCAAAAAAGGTGGTAAGGACACTGCTCCAGGTGCTGATAACATTACATACTCAATGATCGCACATGCAGGTCCTGCTGGAGAACGAGGAATATTGGACGTCATCAATGCATCTTGGCAGCAAGGCAAACTACCAACCTCTTGGAAGAAAGCAGACATCATACCGATTCCTAAGCCGAAAGAACCTGGCAATTACAGACCCATTTCATTAACATCATGCATTAGTAAAACTGCGGAACGGATGGTCTTAAATAGGCTACTGTGGAAGACTGGAGACCTTCATAAACACATATTTGGCTTCACTAGAGGAGTAGGTACTGCAAACTGCATAGCAACATTAC
This sequence comes from Procambarus clarkii, assembly GCF_040958095.1. Taxonomy (NCBI): domain Eukaryota; kingdom Metazoa; phylum Arthropoda; class Malacostraca; order Decapoda; family Cambaridae; genus Procambarus; species Procambarus clarkii. The sequence continues at coordinate 23,504,648 of NC_091231.1, read as the reverse complement.
TAGGAACAGTTAACTCGGGTCCAGCTATAGTGGTCTTCCTTGATCTAGAAAAAGCATTTGAACTTGCAAGCCCGCTAGCAATACTACACACCTTAGTTAAAAAAGGTGTGAAGGGGAAAATGCTAGCATGGATTCAAGATTACCTAAGTCACAGGTATGCCAGAGTAAAGTTGCAAGGACAAGTGTCGGACTACCACTTGCACGAGAATGGGACTCCACAAGGAGGATTCCTCAGTCCTAGTCTTTTAACATCCTTATGGAAAACCTTGTTACCATGACCTTTACAGAAGGGGTTAAATTGCTCAGCTATGCTAATGATATAGCATTAGTCATTACGGGTCCTTCACTTCTAAATAAAGCTCAAGGTGCTTTAGATCAAGTGACATCTGAATGCAGTGTTTTAGGGCTAAAAATATCTGCACAGAAGTCTAAGGCGATGAGACTAGGCGGCAACACTCCAGACAGGCACCTACGCATTCAAGACATTAACCTTCAGTGGGATACACAATATCGATATCTCGGAGTGTGGATTGATTTTAAAATGACATTCAATAAGTAAATTCAATATCTAAAGGAGAAAGCAAAGTCACGAATAAATATAATGAGAGCAATCACAGGGCCCCGTCTAGGAGCGGGACACAGAGTGTTGAGAATGTTTTACATACACGCTGTTCGTTCCCTGGTTGATTATGCAGCGCCTGCCTTACTCACTCTTTCTCCTGGTCAGTGGGCAAACGTTGAGGTTCTTCAAAATGATGCATTGCGAATCATAACAGGTGCTCCCAGATGGACTAAAATACTGAACCTAAGACTAGAAACAAAGCTAACGTCGATTGAAATAAGGGTAAAGGGGATTGCTGCGTGCATGCTGACCAAGATATTGACTTGACCTAGAATCAGTTCACTTAAAGATATAATCACCGGAGCACTAACTCTGGACAGACGAGCCTCCAATGGCAACAGGTGGACCCATTGTGCGATAAACACCATCAATACGTTCGATATGGCAAACACAGTCACTGAGAGGGGTGTCGACGACATACATGCAGACTTTGTTATACAAGCCCCTTGGGAATCTCTGCCAGCAGACTTTAAGATTATGGCTCTTGAAGGAAAGAAGAACCAGACACATCCTTATCTGCTACGTAACATTGCACAGATGCATATAGAAGCAAACATGGCATCCGACAGCTTCACTTACTTCACGGATGGGTCAGTAGACCAGCAGGGACAAGAAACCGGAGCTGCAGTTACAGCAGGAAACTCTGTATATAGTTGGAGGTTCTCAAATGGGTGTTCGACTTTACAAACAGAGATGCTAGCCATTCAAAAGGCTTTGGAACATGCTCTTGCTGAACACCGACAACATGTTATCATCCAAACAGATTCGAGAACCGCCATTGAAACCTTGCAACAAGAACACATATGTGATAACATCCATCTGATCACAAATGTCTTATCATTCATGCACACACTCAAACGACAAGGCCGACAGGTACTTATCAACTGGGTGCCAAGTCATGTGGGACTAATAGGTAATGACATTGCAGACGAAGCTGCAAAACTTGCTAAGAGGAGAAATGTAGACATTTACATACCACAGAGTCTATCCCAGATGAAGAAAGTAATTCGAAACAGAGCAATGCGAAAGATGTACAGTGACCACACCACAGCAGTTGCAACATCAGGATCTGCGGGTTGGTACAAGAATTGAACCAACTACGAACCACTTAGCTTGATGAAAGGGGGCAGTAGACCAACAGAAGTGCACTTACATCGCATCAGGCTTGGATACCCATGTGCATGGGAAATAGGCTTACAGGTTCCGGAAGATGAGAGGAAATGTCAACACTGTGGAGAAATGCCCGACAGACCACTGGAACATTATCTAACAACGTGCACAGTTACACACCCGTTAAGATTTCAACTTAGATTCAACAGAGCAGAGGAAGTTGTTAAACACATATGGCAAAATCTTACTGAAGCGACCATACGAGTCATAAATACTCATACTCCGCCCAAGTAAAACAGAATCAAGCATCACTTAGTGGGCCAGCCAGAGGCTTAGGGCCCGTGCAGGATTATCCCTGCTAAAAAGAAAAAAAAAAAAAAAGTTCAAAAAACGAAAAGAAAAATAAAAAAAATAAACTATACTCACGAAATGAATGGTATGTAAACAAAACAGCTCAATTCCAATGCAATGTCACAAAAAATAATTAAATCAAAATGAAAATAAATTAAAATTTATGAAAATTCAATTTATCAATGAAATTGGAAATATTGAAATGGAATCATAACATATTTAGTATAGCATGTGTGTTGGTCTTATGTGCAATAGATGGCGCTGTTTTTCAAAAATGCGTGTTTTTACCTGTCACAAGGGTGGCATCTAGTGTAGCAGGTGTATAAAAACACGCGCGTATTCGAATGGAACGTTGCGTCAAATTTCAAAGCAATTGGTGAAGAACTTTCGGAGATTAGCGATTTTGAACAAACTAACATTTCCATTTTTATTTATATAGATTTAATTTATTACTTTATTTTTTAAGTACTTATTTTTAGTTTTAGTGGACTGAATTTTCTATTTCACCCTGCTAGGAGCCTCCCTTCACAAACTTGTGGAGGGAGGCCTATTTATTTAATATTTAATAATATTACCTACCTAATCAAAATTAATTGTTAAAAATCTGCTACTAATAGTTAGTAATGATTAATCTACAATAGTTAAGTAAAATGTAAAACAGCTTAGCTGTTATGTTAAATGTAGTTTGGTTATTTAATGATGCAGTTGTCCTCATCATATATGCCCCATAGCCTTGTGATCGAACAATACTGGCGTCAGGACATGTGTCGTGCAGAACCAATTAATTTGTTGTTATTTTCTCCTTCCCCTCAATTTAACCTGTGAATTAAGGACTGTTATGATCCCAGGAAGCTGAAAAACGAGTCTACCTTGAGAGTTATTCTGCAAATCCTGACCTAACTAAGAGGTCAAGGAGATATAGACCTGAATATATATGTTAAACACGGGGTTAAATTTGACAGACAAAAAACAGAACATGGGTAGTGAACAAGAATAGAAATAAATGACTTGACCCAAGGTGTGGAGAGTTTGCTGGAGGTGTGAGGCTCGCTTGAGAGGAGCTTGAGCTCACTAGAGCACCAGAAGTCGTGAGGGAAAGTTGTGCTATGTTGAGCTCCTGTTAGAGAAGAACCCCCTAGTTGATATATCTTTAAGAGGAGGGAAGTGTGCAGACGTTTCAGTTGTGGAATCAAATTGGAAACTTTGTGGTCTCAAGTCCTGGACGTCAGGAAGAGTTGTGAAGCCGTCCTGAAATATTTTCGTTGGGAAACTTGTGAGCGCCCTGTTGAGCATCAGCCAGGAAGCGCCCTCGACTAGACAATTTTGTGGTAAGCCCAAATTTAACTAGTTAATAGTGATTGCCTATAGTTGATCGTGTGCTCAGTGATCACAGCAAGTGTCTGTTGATATGTTAGGCATATTTTAATACGGCAGAAGGCCTAAATAAGAGAATAAAGATGGAGGAACGTCCATCCCCTCCGAACGCTTGTTAGTGACTGAGGGAAGCTCTGCTCTTGGCGGAGTAGCTGCCCTGCAGCGACAGGCAGAAGAACCACTCAACGTTGATGGACCAGCCTGAACGGGGGAGTCTATACTCACAGCATATGGGAAGCAGGGAGATGTTGGATGAAACATTTATTGTGTGTAGTCCTTTTCAGTTATATGATTGGAGAAGAACATTTTTATTGGAGTATCAATGGGTTACAGGTTTGTCCTGAGGAAGAAGTTGATGGGAACACTCTGTGGCCAGAGAAGAAGTTGATGAATGGAACTTTAAGCCTGTAGGAGTAGATGTTGTACTCTGTAGAAGAGCAAGCCCCATAGTGAGGAATTGGACCTCATACTGTGAGAAGAGGAGCAGTGAAGTCTTACATGTTTCTGTGAAAACGGTAGTGGAGTGCCACTGGAGTCCAAGGAGAACTTCGTGGTGCAGCAGCCTGGAAGAGCTGCAGAGGGTCCTGGTAGATGAACCTGGAAGAACCTGAAGATGTCAGGGTAGTGAACTTGCAGATGTGGGAAGGAAGTTCTTCTTGACTACTTGTAGGAAGTTGGTAGAGTGATTGATTGTCGTTAGCGTGCAAGGCACAGTGAAAGGTGGGTGATTGATTATCATTTCTATGCCAAGGAATACCTGTATTGATGTTTACAGAGAGTTACAGCTATAGGCTGAATTACTTACAGATATATATATATATATATATATATATATATATATATATATATATATATATATATATATATATATATATATATATATATATATATATATATATATATATATATATATGTTCTAGGACTGATAGTGCAGTATTTATCTTGTAAGATATATCCACTTGGTGAGGTGGATAGTGTAAGTGGCAAGCCAGGAGTTGGGCTTCCACGAGGTATAAGTAACTGATAGTCATGATGTTACCAGACTGCAACCAGATATAGTGTCATAAGGTACTGACTTTATATACTCATATTGTATGTGAATGCTTTGTATATGTTCTGTTTTGTTATTAAATCTGTGTAGTTAACAGGTGTTTGCCCTTATCCTGGTGAGGCTTCCCAGAAAGCAGGAGACAGAGAGAGAGAGAGAGAGAGAGAAAGACCCAAGAACCATAGCTGTGGACAGGGTAGTACAGAATAATATTTCAGAAAAGGGGATTGAGAAGGTCATACCAAATAAGGAGAGAATGGGGAGTCACAGCGGCTCAAGTGGGTGTGTGCACATGACAACGAGGTTTGTGTTGGAGCCGCATCTCCTAAATATGTGACGCTGAACCCCTCTTCAAAAGCAAGAACCATGCAGGGTGATGTTCCGAAAATGTGTAAGCGCTCTATGGAATTTTGGGTTGGTTGTCTGTAAGGAAAAACGGATAACCGACCAACTTCAACATCATAATAGGACATAGTAATAAATGCAACAACTGTATGATACATATATATCTAGAAAAAGGAGGTTATATCCGTATGACTCAAGTTTACCCATTTTGGGTGATTAGCCCTACGTCCTAATCGATTGATAATTCTGGCAGAAATTACTTATCTGTCAAAAAGGTACAGAACACTTCTTTGTGGCTGGCAAAGTCCGTGTCAATAATAGGTGACTTTGTTGTCCCACAACACTATGGTTTGCTGGAAGTTTAGGACGTGTCTGGGCTAGGGACGCATCCACTAGCATGATTATAAATTTGTACTTATCGACTTGGTACAGTCGACTTTGGTTTTATATACGTTTTAATTATTATACACTCTTTTATTGTTTCTAGTGCCCAGACTGGCAGTTTAAAGGTTATTGGATATAAATTTTATAGGTAAATAGAAATTAGGTGATGGGAAGATCTCATCCTCATCCGATCTCTAATCGATCTCATACCGTTTGCTTGGTATGCTAGGAATTAGTATTCAGTGTCGGAATTTCCGACAGACATAGAACTCAGGGAATCTTGGTATAAATGTAGAACTCCGCATTTGGAACATATTGACTTCAGGTGGCGCCCCCAGGGTGTTTATGCTGTGCACAGGAAATCCTGACGTATATGTAGACTGCAGCCAACTAGAGCATATTGTCTTGAGGCGAAGACAAATTTAATATTAATTGCTGTTATGTTGATCATAATCAACACAACAACACCCCCCTGGGTGTTGATGCTGTGTTCAGGGAGGGGAGTCTTGGCGTAGATGTAGACCTCGGCCAGCTGGAGCACATTGCCTACAGGTTTGACTCCCTGGGTGTTGATGTGCTCAAGGAGTCTTGGCATAGATATAGACCTCGGTCAGCTGGAGCATATCATTTTCGGGTGTAACTCTCTGGATGCTGACGTATCTGCCTAGGACGCCATCAACTCTGGGACAAGAGAGGAGCTGATCAGCTGCAGCGTAGGGCCCGAGGTACGTGGAGAAGAGCAAGAAGGAGCTGAAATTGCCAGTTGTGAGACGATTGCTGCCCACCTGAACCTGAGGACAAAACAAGCTAATTCACATATAACACAAAGTGTCCATCCTGAGCTTGGAAGGTAATTTTGTTTAAAAAATGCTGCACAGTTTAATGAGATTAGCTAATAAACTATAATAATTAATAAAACGAGCTGACATAATTATATTTTGTCATCGAAGAAGAACGCATTTAAAATTTTGCCATTTTGGAATATTTACATTAGACTTTGACATACATTTATATTCCTCCTTGTGTGGTGGAGGAATAAGGATGTTCTCGGGTTGTGGAAGGAGCAGAAGACTCGGGTTGTGAAGGATGAAAGATGTTGTGGAATTGTGGAAGAGGTAGGATGTTCTTAAGTTGAGGAAGAAGCAGAACGTCCTCGGGTTGTGGCGGAGGAAAGATGTTCTCGGGTTGTGGAAGAGGCAGAATGTTCTTGGGTTGAGGAAGAGGAGGAGGATATTACGCCTTGTACGTCCCATCTGTTAACTGCTGTGGCCCTGGAGGTAGTTGTTGCGCCAGAGTGTGTGTGTGTCGGGCCGTCGCCTGCATTGCGTGTGGTGGATGTCTCAGTGGAAGTCCATGTCCCGCCCCCGCCTGCGGATGTGGTCCCGGCTCCTGAGGGCGCAGGTTCTTCTGTTTTGGAGGGCCTGCCTCCGCTGGGGCCGGGGCCTGCCGACCCTATGAGTTTGGACGATTGCAGTTCTGATGATGTACTCCCTTTGCAGAAGCGGGCGCGCCGGTGTCCCGGGTCAGTTCCCAGGATGTGGTGGACCGTGTGAGTGACGTGGCCTCTGTGGGTTCTCCAGACGGTGTGGGTGTGGACCATGTAGATACCAAATAATATACACCTGGAAGATAATGGAGGGCCAAGTACCAAATCTACACAGTAAAATAACAACGTACTGGAGTGAACGATATGGAAGAAAATGTAGAATAGAACCAGTGAAGAGCAGAGGTGCCATAGGCACAATCAGAGAACACTGTATAAACATCAGAGATCCGTGGTTGTTCAACGTCCTCCCAGCAAGCATAATAAATATTGCCGGAACAACCGTGGACATCTTCAAGAGGAAACTAGATTTATTCCTCCAAGGAGTGCCGGACCAACCGGGCTGTGGTGAGTATGTGGGCCTGCGGGCCGCTCCAAGCAACAGCCTAGTGGACCAAACTCTCACAAGTCAAGCCTGGCCTCGGGCCGGGCTTGGGGAGTAGAAGAACTCCCAGAACCCTATCAACCAGGTATACGGTGATGTGCCGTGCCTGTGAAGGAGACGGGTGGGGATGGTGTGGTGCCTGTTCCTGCCTGCGTTTCGGGTGTTGCTCCACTGTGCCCACCTGTACCTCCATGTGCCGGTTCTCCAAAATGGGAGGTTGTTGCACCTGCTGTAGCTCCTGGTGTGGATCGTGATTTAATTCTCGTGCTGATAAAGGACACTGGCCGGGGCGTCTCGGCGCCGAATGAACCTGTGCCCCAGGATGTACCACCGCTCGTGATTGGAGGTGTCGATGTCGAGATTCCGGAGTATATGCGTCGCCCACGTCGCTCGGATGCGGGTGTGCCCCTGTCGCAGGATGCTTGGGAAGTGTGGCATGCAAACTGTCAGAAATATCCTAAGCAAAGAAATATTGAGGTAGCTGAGATTCAAGAGAAATACTGTTGACCTAGCTCACTGGTGTTTCTGTTGTGTTTAGATTGAATGTGTTTGTATTTATATATTTTTTTTGTTTTTTTTTGGTTTTATGCTCCATTGTTTTCCCCATGTCCCTCTGTTTTTCGTTCATGTTTCTGTCATTTATGTGTCCTGCTTTGTTACTCTGTCCCTGGGTTGGGTTGCTTGTTTCTGTAAAAGTTCATTTTATGATCAGGAGCTTAGGTGCCTTGTTTAATTTGTATGTCTGTATTTTATAAAAAAAACAAAAAAAAAACAAGGTGATCTAACTTCTATATACTCTCCAGTGTCCATTGCTGAGTGATTGACGACAGTAGCAGTTTGGTTGCTGTGGTCGATCTTATTTTATCAGGGAGTGGTTGGGGTCTCTGTTCGCCGGAAAGTAAAGTATAAGTAAAGTTCAGTATCCAGTTTATAAAATCCCCGACCCCTGATAACATGTACATAGTGCATAGTCACCCTTTTTGTGTAAAGTAACGTAGTTCCTATATTGGTATATTATTGCTGTGTAAAGCCAAGTTTTCAGGTTTTGGTATTATTATTTGTGTTTATTATTATCAGTAAAAAGTTTAATTATTAATGTTTCTTGTTTTCCCTGCAACTATTCACACTGCCAAGGACTTTAGCAGTTTTATTTGAATTTATTTTACCTTGTTGATTTTTAATGTGCGTGAGGCATACACCAGCTGTCAGGTAGTTACTGAGCTACCTCGCAGTTCGTCACATTAAAGTGGGAGCCTGTCCTAGGAGTCTTGTTTCAGGTAATGCTCCTAGTTCCTTTGCATAAAGTTGTGTTCAGTTGTTTAATTAGCTTTAACACATATTTGCCTTTCAAAAGTCATTTGAGTATTTTTCATTGGTGACTAACTTTATTTACATTTCAGGTGTAGCAATTTGTGAACTGTTTATTAGATTGACTTTTGATTATCTGATGTTTTATGTGCCAATTCATGCTCGTAATGGTTAGTCTTATAAACCTTTGCTATATCCTGCTTAACCATATTACTATTGACCCTACAGAAGTATCTCACTCAAACGAATCACCCCCTTGGGTACTCTTTTACTTTGGTTTGTTTCTGAATTATAATGTTCAGCTTTGCAGTAAGAACTTAGGAGAACGTATTGGGGTTTCGTTCCTCTGGTGTCCTGGACTGTACTGTACGTTTGGGACTAATACAGCAGTTCTCGTCACGGTGTTGACACTCTCTACACCCCTAAGCCTTCGTTCAATGTCTGTGATTAATTGCCCAGGTAGGGAGTTTGCCGTTCTTTTCCAGAGCACAAATATTTGTAACTCTGCAGTTTATTACCCAGTTTTCAGTAGGACAACTCTTGCCCGTATCCTCGTCATTAATAGCATACTGGATATTGACATCCCTACATTCTCCTGTACTACTTCGAAACATTTATTTTTGTTTCTCCAAGTCTTTACTAAAGTCTACGACTTAGTTATATTAAGCAATTAACCTTATATGTTTTAGTAACTTATCTTGTAATTATATTATTACTCTACAGGATAGTTACGAGTTACCAGTCCTATACCAACCATTCACGTCATCTGTATTTCAGTCGAAGAAACCTCACGTTTTGTTTCACTTACAGGAGGACACTCGAATTATTCTTGCATTTATTATCTTGTCTCTGTACTTTAAACCATATTTCGCTCGTTTGCCTTCGGCTCCAAACCGGAGGATGAAGTTGCTAATCTAATTCGTGCTACCAACCTTGAGGTTACCTTGAGGTGCTTCCGGGGCTTAGTGTCCCAGCGGCCCGGTCGTCGACCAGGCCTCCTGGTTGCTGGACTGATCAACCAGGCTGTTAGACGCGGCTGCTCGCAGCCTGACGTATGAGTCACAGCCTGGTTGATCAGGTATCCTTTGGAGGTGCTTATCCAGTTCTCTCTTGAACACTGTGAGGGGTCGGCCAGTTATGCCCCTTATGTGCCCCTGTGACCTAAGTCAAATTATTGACACCTACCACTGAATATCACCTCTCGACATCCTCCGCCTCCCCATGGAGCCAACAAAACCGAACTCCATCATAAGATAATAGATTATTTAATCGATAGTGATCTTATCACTTCAGAGCTGCAGGAACAACATCAAATTGCCGATAAGACTGCACTCATCATCACGAAGCTGAAGATCGAATGAAGATCGTTCATGGAAGCAGAGGCTAATGAACGAAAACGAGTTATGAGATTACAAGAAGCTGACCTACAATCACAACGTCAGCAAGAGGCAGCTGACCTACAACGTCAACGTTAGCAAGACGAAGCTGACCTGCATTGTTAATATCAGCAAGAAGAAACTGACCTGCAATGTCATTGTCAACAAGAAGCTGACCTACAACGTCAACGTCAGAAAGAAGAAGCTGACCTGCAACGTCAACGTCAGCAAAAAAAAGCTGCTCTCCAACGTGAAAGCGAAAGGGAACAACTTAAAATAATGGAACAACAAGCAGAATTAGAACGTCAATGCGAACTAAAAAGAATTCAGCTCATCGAACAAGAATCCGCCATCGCTCTCCATTTGGAACGAGAGAAAGCTACTGCCAGTCTAGAGTTTCAACAACAGGAACTTTAACTTGAAACCACCCACACCACTCAGTGCCAGGAAGCCAAAGCCAACCTCTCGGTACGTTTTAATGTGACTCAGTGTATTAAAATGATGGTGCCTTTTGTAGAGACAGAGGTGGATTAATTTTTTTCCTCATTTGAGGCTTTAGATACTCAACTCAGCTGGCCTCAAAACCAATTGTCGGTACTCCTCCGAGCCCATCTTATAGATAGAGCTGCCTTGATCCCCAATACTCTTGCCACCGAGACTGATTACCAGGTGCTGAAGCAAGCAGTTATGGATGTCTATCTCTTGTCGACAGAAAGTTACAGACGTCGATTCAAAAATTATGTTATATCCAGTGTCACTACCTATGTAGAGTTTGCACAAAATAAAACAAGATATTTCATGAAGTGGCTGGAGTCGGCCCAGATCACCACTTTTTCAGAACTCATCGACCTAATCCGCATGGAAGAATTCCTGCGCCGTGTGTCGAACCTCATGTGCCTTTACCTTTCAGATAAAGAAGAGACCAACCTCAATAGGTGTGCGAAGTTGGCTATCTATAGTTTTATTCACAGATCATATGACTCCTATTCCAGTAAACCATCTTGGTCCAGCCCTGCTTAAGTAAGTTCTGCCGATGTTAACTACGCACTCTACTGTAGGTATTGTAAAGTATATGGACACACGATAGAAAAACGTACCAACCCTCATTGTAAAATTAGCAACGATTCATATATGCCTAAACATCAACTTCCCAAACCTCATAAGCCTGTTATGCATACCCATGTTCCAGCTTCTGATCTTTCTTTATTCCACAGATACGCGTATCCAGGAACTGTCTCTGCCCACCATAAAGATTCTGAGGGAATAATCAAAGTGAACATCTTAAGGGCCACAGTTGCTATTAAAAGCATTCTTTTGAAATCCGCTGCACCCAAGATCACCTACACAGGAGAAACCGTCTTCGTCACCGACCTCACTGCAACCATTCCATTCCCACTCGCTAGAGTCCACCTGGATTGTTATTTCATATGTGGAGAAGTCCATGTCGCCATATAGGAGAAACCTTTCCCCATGCCAGGAATTCAACTTCTCCTGGGCAACGACTTGGCTGAACAACAGAACTCTTCGAACCTAATCATCTGTAACAAACCCCAGGTATGTGACACTGTTATAGATGTAGACCTTGTAATGAAGTATGCTGCAGAAGAGGTACCGCTGACCGACGAAACAGAAGACATCTCCCAGCCTGTTCTAGTGACTACTCGTGCACAAGCCGCTCGACCAAAGCAAGTTGCCCAAGCTGTCCCAAAAGATCCCCATGGCCTCCCACGGAATCTCATCCTGTTGGAATTCCGTAAGTTTCAGCGAGCTGACATTTCATTAACTCCCTTATTCTTTAAGGCTCAAACTAAGACTGATTCCATCCCTGGTTATTTTTTGAATGATAATCAAATCTTATATCACAGATTTCAACCCAGTAATTTAAATGGCAGTGGATGATTGGGCTAATGTTGATCAGTTGGTAGTTCGTACATCATTATGTAAACATATAATTGACTTGGCTCATTCCCCAATATGGCTTCAACAAAACATACTATGCCTTATTGCAGGACTATTATTGGCTAGGCATAGCACGAGACGTGAGGACCTTTGTTAACACCTGTAATACATGTTAAATGGCAGATAAGTCCAATGCATCTATTCCTAAGGCACCACTGATTCCCTTTCCTATGCCTTCAAAGCCATTCTCAAAATTCATAATTGACTGCATCGGGCTACTACCACAAACCAGTTCCGGTACTCTCTACATCATTACCATCATGTGTCCAACCACCAGGTTCCCTATAGCAGTTCCCGTCAAGAAATATTACGGCTGCTTCAGTTGTTAGGCACCTGAAGATCACGCAGTACGGATATCCGAAGGAGATTCAGAGCGAATGTGGCACAAACTTCACTAGTGAGTTATTTAAGATCACCCTTAAGGAGTTCTACATCACTCAAGTATTGTCTAGCCCTATCATCCTACTTCACAGGGATCTCTGGAACGTAGTCATAAAACCCTCAAGTCACTTTTAAGAAAATTTGGTATTAGTACAGAGAAGGATTGGGATAAGCAACAAGACCATATCATGTGTATTTTCAGAAGTCTTCCTAAAGAGTCCCATAGCGTATCTCTGTGAGATGCTCTACAGTCATAATGGCCGTACCCCACTTAAAGCATTTAAATAATTTTTAATATCTAACACTTTCAGTGATTCTCTTAATATATCTCGGTTTCTTAAAAACTTGAGGCACACCCTTGAAAGAGTACAATAATTTGCCAGTGCTAACTTATTAACATCTCAGTATAAAATGATAGAACATTTTGATCAAAATACTAAAGTAAGGAAATTCAATGTAGGAGACTTCGTGTTATCATACTTTTCTATCCCAAATTTTCCTTTCCAGAGTAAGTTTTCAGGTCCATACCACATCAAAGAATGCAGGAACAACCTTAACCCTTAAACTGCGCAACGCGCCAGCAGGCTCACGTCTGGTTTGCGCAACGTGCCTCCGGGTATTTGTATTTTTCACGTTCAATTCAAAACTCCCGTGGCTACATGGGGTTCACATCAGCTTCCTCAGGACTTTTGTAAACAGACCTCATCTTTAAAAAAAAATCGTGGTCCACATTCCCGGGTGTGGGAACTTTCAGTAGTGTGTGAGCAACCAAGGCTGGCGCTCGCAGCAAGAGTACACAGCACTGCTGTTCAGCGTGTGACCACAGCATCGCCTAATAATGTCAAAATATATATATAACTTGTAATATTTAGCCATGATAGTGTTATAGAAGAGCCTGAGTGTGATAATGACTGGGTACACTGTTCAAGTATCAGTGATTCAATGCTGTTCACGATGTTCACAGCGCTAGCGACAGCACCACAGCACTATTTCGTCCATCTAGGAATCTTCAAATGATTTCTTAGGTTCCTTTTCAAAATAAACGTGTGGTGAATTATTCATTTACAGGAATTAGTGACCAGGATTATGATAATAGCAAGATTGTGGTTATAATTAGCGTTGTGCGTAGTATTGTGGAAGGAGGAATTTTGGTGAGGGAGGGAGGGCGAGAATTGAGGTAGCCTCATTGTGTGTGTGTGGCTGCCACTCTTGTTTTGCTCACCATACTAGCTTAGTGGTTCGCTATGGGCAACACATATGTACATGGGTATATATAGTGTGTGTATATAGTGTAAGAACGGCAACAGGAGAATGTTGAGAGGAGCTATTTTGGTGAGGGAGGTGACGAAAACCGTAGGGTCGTCTGCTGTCAGCTGTGTGATTTGTCATGCAGTGTATGGTGGCCACTGTACTGTTTGAACACAATACCGGCTTACTTGCATAGTTCTGGTAAATAAAACATGTAGATAGGTATATAGAACATGTGTAATAAGAACTATAACAGTATGGTGGGAGGAGCAATGTTAGCGAGTAAGATGTTGGAGTGAGGGAGACTGGCTGGGTGTGGCTGCTGTCACTCGAGGTGTTCTAAGTGTGTTGATGGTGAATGTATACAGTGTGTGACAGTGTATAGTGTGTAAATAGATTGTATATATACAAAAATTAGCATGATACATAGTAAATATGTGCTGCATATGTGTACACAAGTGTCATGCACGTAACACAGTGTCTTCGAACAGTATGGATGTTTTACTGCCATAATATAGTTCACTATACATAGGATTAGCACGTAAAAAAAAATAAAATGTATTTGGAACTGTGCGAAAAAAATGAACGAAAATATATTCGCGGCAACTCGCGCGCCCCGCCCCGAGCGCCCTACTGGCCCCGGGAGCGTACGTCACGGGCGAACAGGGAATGATGACGTCATGCCCACACTTACGGACCCCATAGCAGCCAACGTAAGTACAACTTCGATTTTTTTTTACATACCCATACTGAGGGAAGGGTTTCTGACACTTTAAAAAGAAAAATGATTTTTTTTCCAGAGAATTTATTTCCTGTGCACTGCGGGGGTGTCATATTTGGAGGCAACGCAGTTAAGGGGTTAACTACATTCTAGAGACTCCAGATCGGCGGTGTAAGACACAACTCTGCCACATGAACCTTCTCAAGGGTCCATATCTTTGAAAAATATTGGAAAATCGAAATATACTGATATATTTCTAAAAATACTACGTGGTTCTGGCAACACCGATGTGCAAGTCGTTTATTTCCCGGGGCTTAGTTGCGCAGAAGGGTATTGCACCATACATTGTAAACGTATAATATTTCATAAAAACATAGAAAATAACTCATTATGTATAATAATAAATCTAAACTCAATGACAATGGTCCTTTGTGAGAGAAGTGAGGTATGTGTGGACACCAATAAGCTACTCAGTTTGCATGTTGTATCCAGTTGTGTATTGAACTACTGTAACATGCTCTCAAAAATCTCCCTGGAATATCACATTTGTTGCGTTACCTTACCTTGAGGTTACCTTGAGGTGCTTCCGGGGCTTAGCGTCCCCGCGGCCCGGTCGTCGACCAGGCCTCCTGGTTGCGGGACTGATCAACCAGGCTGTTGGACGCGGCTGCTCGCAGCCTGACGTATGAGTCACAGCCTGGTTGATCAGGTATCCTTTGGAGGTGCTTATCCAGTTCTCTCTTGAACACTGTGAGGGGATTGCCAGTTATGCCCCTTATGTGTAGCGGAAGCGAGTTAAACAGTCTCGGGCCTCTGATGTTGATAGAGTTCTCTCTCAGAGTACCTGTTGCACCTCCGCTTTTCAACGAGGATATTCTGCACATCCTACCATGTCTTCTGGTCTCATGTGATGTTATTTCTGTGTGCAGGTTTGGGACCAGCCCCTCTAATATTTTCCACGTGTATATTATTATGTATCTCTCCCGCCTGCGCTCAAGGGAATACAGATTTAGGCTCTTTAGTCGGTCCCATTAGTTTAGGTGTTTTACTGAGTGGATTCTAGCAGTAAAGGATCTCTGCACGCTCTCCAGGTCAGCAATTTCTCCAGCTTTGAAAGGGGCTGTCATTGTGCAGCAGTACTCCACTCTAGAGAGCACAAGCGTTTTGAAAAGTGTCATCATCGGTATAGCATCTCTAGTGTGAAAAGTTCTTGTTATCCAACCTGTCATTTTTCTTCCAGTTGTGACGGATACTTTATTGTGTTCTTTAAAGGTAAGGTCTTCCGACATGAGTACACCCAGATCCTTTACATTGCCTTTACGTTCTATGTTATGATTTGCCTGAGTTTTGTACGTAGGTTTCCGTTTTTATATTTTCATTTTTTCCATAGCGCATGAGCTGGAACTTATCTTCATTAAACACCATATTATTTTCTGTAGCCCATAGAAAGACCTGATCTACATCTGACTGGAGGTTTGCCGTGTCCTCTATGTTGCCTACTCTCATGAAGATCCTAGTGTCATCTGCAAAGGATGATACAGTGCTATAGGTTGTGTTCTTGTCTATGTCCGATATGAGGATGAGAAAAAGTACTGGAGCAAGCGCAGTACCCTGGGGGACTGAGCTCTTCACGGTTGATGGGCTGGATTATATTTTGTTGACTATTACACATTGGGTTCTGTTGGTCAGGAAATTGTAGATCCATCTGCCTATTTTTCCGGTAATTCCTTTTGAACGCATTTTATGTGCAATAACGCCATGGTCACATTTATCAAAGCTTTTGCGAGATCTGTGTAAATTACATCAGCGTTCTGTTTGTCTTCCATAGCATCTAATGCCATATCATAGTGGTCCAGCAACTGCGACAGGCAAGAGCGCCCTGTTCTGAAACCATGTTGTCCGGGGTTATGGAGAGGCTGTGATTCCATGTATTTTGTGATCTTACTTCTTAGCACTCTCTCAAAATTTTTTATAATGTGCGATGTTAGTGCTATCGGTCTGTAATTTTTTGCCTCTGCCTTATTTCCTCCTTTATGAAGTGGTGCTATCTCTGCTGTTTTAATATATCAGGAATAACGCCAGTATCTAGGCTTTGTCTCCACAGAATGTGGAGGGCCTGCGATAATGGTTTTTTACAGTTCTTGATGAATATGGAGTTCCAAGAATCCGGGCCTGGTGCAGAGTGCATAGGCATACTGTTTATGGCTTCTTCAAAATCCAGTGGGGATAGGGTGACGTCTGATATGTGATTTGATGTTGGTATCATATCCATGAAAAAATCATTTGGGTTATCAATCTTTAGTGCGTTTAATGGCTCACTGAAAACAGAGTCGTACTGCTTCCTCTGTAGCTCGCTCATTTCTTTGTTGTCATCGGTGAAAGTTCCATCTCCCTTTCGCAGGGGCATGATACTAGATGTGGTTTTTGATCTTGATTTTGCATAGAAGAAAAAATATTTCGGATTTCTCTCTATTTCACTGATGGCCTTTTCCTCTCTTTGCCTCTCCTGGGTTTTGTATGATTCTTGTAGCTTGCGTTCAATTGTTTCTATTTCTTTACCTAACCTTCTTCGCCGTTCTTGAGATAGGGTGCGACTCTCAAGTTGTGCCGCGATTCGTTTTCTTCGCCTATATAGGGAACGACGTTCCCGTTCCAATCTGCATCTCTTCCTCTTTTTTCTTAGGGGTATGCGGTTTGAACATATTTCTAGTGCTACTGAGCTTATTTTTTCCAGGCACTGGTTCAGGTTGCATTTTCTAGCTGTTCTTCCCAGTTTATTTCTGTGAAGTCCTGGTTTATTTGCTACCAGTTTATCTGTTTATTATTGAAGTTGAATTTGCTGAAATCTCCTCCACCGGAGATTGCGTCTACTAAACAGTGCCGAATGTCGAAGTCTGTGAAATTACGACAAGTACAAATTGCATACGCATGCCGTGTTTCTCAGCGACAAAGAACAGCATTAGCTTAAACAAGAAATGTTGTGAATAAGGATCATGGTGGTCTCCCAGCAATAACTGTGAGCAGTGTTATGCGACCATGGGAGCCGGTCGGCCGAGCGGACAGCACACTGGACTTGTGGTCCCGGGTTCGATCCCGGGCGCCGGCGAGAAACAATAGGCAGAGTTTCTTTCACCCCTATGCCCCTGTTACCTAGCAGTAAAATAGGTACCTGGATGTTAGTCAGCTGTCACGGGCTGCTTCCTGGGGGTGGAGGCCTGGTCGAGGACGGGGCCGCGGGGACACTAAAGCCCCGAATTCCTCTCAAGATATAACCCTCACCCCACACAACTCTGCCAGACATCCACCTCCCGTTGATGGCACAGTGCTTCCTACTGCCACTGATGAAAGAGTGCCCACGACAGTGTAACCTACTATCGCTGATGGGACAGCGCCATCTACTGCCGTTGATGGGGTAGTGCCCACCACCTCACATGATATTTTGGCGACTCCCAGCGTTTCGAGAAACCGTAAAGCTACCCAGAGTAGTGCCACAAAATGAATGCAATTATTTAGACAAGACACAGAAGACACAGATGCCAGTGAGCAGGAAGAAAATAAAATTAGAATAAATCCACATGAGACAGTGCTAATGGTAACAGATGGGAAGCTTGAAAAGTACCTAGATGATAATTATATGCGAGTATTGCTCACATGCTACACAACGGCATACAGTTATGATTATTCAACATAATGTGAAAGTAAGCAAAAGCTGTGGTTATTGTAATATTTAAGTTTTACGAGCATTGATGGAAAAATAATGAGAATCTGATATCATTAGTGTACTCCAACATGATCAATGGCCAAGGATATATATTTTACAAGAGTATATGTTCTATAAAATAGAATGAAATTTGTGTCACAGCTGGTGTATACCAGGTACCAGAATAAGAGATGTTTCTAATATGAGATGGTTGCATGAGCAAGAAAGTACTTGCAGTACCATATTACAGAAAACATTAACATAGACACCCCATTGATGACTTCCTTGACATTGATGTGTCTTTTGACGGATCTTGGCATATGAGGGGCCATCATTAACAAATTGGCACTGCTCTTGTTGTGGGAATATTTACAGAGATGGATCAATACTTTCTGCAAAAACTACAAGCAGTGCCAAGTGTTCAAGAATAAGAAACAAATTGAAAAAATAAATCGGCCCGAGTTTGACAATGAGATGGGTTGATCATTTACCAGATTGTGATAAGAACTATGATGGCAGTGCCAAAAGTATGGAAGCGGATGCTGCGGTGTTGATGTGAAGTTGATCACTAAACATTACTCAGGTATACAACCTTTGCGAGTGATGGTAACTCTTCTGCATACAATAAAGTTTGTGGAATGAACAATGGTGCTGGACTATACGGAGAAGTAAAGGTGAAAAAGGCTGAGTGTATAAATCACTTTTTTTTTAGATGTATACAAGAGTTGTTACATTCTTGTACAACCACTAGTACGCGTAGCGTTTCGGGCAGGTCCCTGGAATACGATCCCCTGCCGCGAAGAATCGTTATTACAACCAAGTACTCATTTTACTGTTGAGTTAAACAGAGGCTACAGTTAAGGATTTGCGCCCAGTAAATCCTCCCCGGCCAGGATACGAACCCATGACAAAGCGCTCGCGGAATGCCAGGGGAGAGAGAGACTCTCTCACTCTTACTCGTACTTCAGTAAGTGACTTTCAACACAGCTACGCAACTTCCAGAAATCAGCTGTCGAAGTGAAAGAGTCAAAAGGGAAGACAAGCCGAATGTCACTGGTCAAATTAAAATGAAAACTGACTGACTAGACAATTCTGAACTTGTCAAGTTACTTCACAAAAGCCATCAGGGACAACATCAACACGGACAGGAAACAAACCAGGGATGCCTGCCTGCCCGGACTGCTCAATGCAACGTCCACTGACGAAAATCCATTGCACATGAACTGCCCTAAAGGCAGACTCTTGGTGTTTCTACCAAGACGATATTGCAAATGGAAAGACCCTACGATCACAGAAGATGAGTGCACATTTCCAGCTACCGAGCTAGCACATGACTGAAGTCTTGATGATCTACTACAACTTTGTAGCTGAGAAAAACATGAATAAGTGTCAGAAGGGGAAGACTCATAATCCAAATGAGTCTCTACACCACCGAGTTTGGAAACTCGCCCTCAAAGACAGATTTGTTGGTTGTGCAATGGTTGACTTCAGCATGACAGAGACCGCCATGAACTACAACGCAAGGTATTTGATGGGATCTCTGACCAGCCTCCTTGGTCTACCTTAGAATGACATGACTGATTGGTACTTGAACGTGAAGGACAAGTTGATGCAGCAACCAACGAGACGCACCACCAAGCCGAGAAAAGATCTTGAGGAAGCTGACCCCGGATATGGAGCTGGTGCCTATTAGTGCCATTGTAGTGCCACATTGAGGACCAATTATAACAGGTTAAAATGTTTTAGTGTTATATTTTGATATTACATAATAAATTAATGTATATATAAATGTGCTGGCAAATATAATGATTTTTTTTGCCTAATTTGTTTTTCCATGTGTTGTCATGCGATTTGCATGGAACGTACACACCATGCTAAGGTCGATGTCAACCTCGGCCACAGGTGGCCGAACTTTAACTTCATTTTGTTCAAGTAAGTCATTTATAACTACAAGGTGACTCTATCATTTATTAATCAATTTACGTGAAACTTACACCTTAAATGTAGAATTTAGGCCTCTACAATAAATCAAAGATATTTTATTACTAAGTCCATTTGTTGATTTTATAAATATATATAAACAAAATGTTTTTGCATAATATTTTGGGAAACTTTGAAATTTTTTATTATTAAACTAAACATTTTTTGATGCTAATCTTTTGAGAAACCCTTTATTATAAGCTAATGTGATAGCTGAGTGTCTTAGAAATGATTTCAAATGACACTTTTGTTTGTAGTCATTTTGAAAATCGATGAACAGTAAGTTTTGAAGATTTTATATCCCTTTTTTATTTAGGCTACGTTGCGAGTCAATATAGTTTGCCTTTTCGCTTTTCCTTTTTATGGCCCCCTCAAGCAATACCAAGGTAATCCTACAACTATACTGATGTCCATAACCACATTCACGGATACATATGTTGGAAAATTCCAAAATTTAATTACAAATCTAGTACAATAGGATGTATTTCCTGTACTAGGTGTCATCTAACATTTAATTAATTGACATCATTTAATACAGTTACGAACTGTTATCACAGAGATTCATGGAGGAAAGATTTTCCCATATAACCTTTTCGTCTAATTTCTTATTAATTGTCATATAGCGGGAGTTTAATTAATATTAGCTTTCTTATGATTAACCTTATCCTTATTATATCCCATAGTTGGGCAAATTATTGGAGTTACTTCCTCCGTTCCAACACGCGTGCTATTGCGCATGCGCGAGCGAGGTGAGGAAGGAGAGAAAGAAGCAGCCATTGTCCTTGGCTAAAGATAAAGTGTCTGGAAGCTCGCTATATTTACCAGGCCATAAAAACGTCCTCCTTGCCACTGCAGACGTCAGAGTTTTGGAGCAGCTTCAGCTTTTCTCAGACACTAGTAACAGCAAACATTAAGTTCCTATTTACTGTTATTTTTTTGTGATCACAATTAAATATCTGGTAGGACTTTTGTCATCATGCTGCATGACAACCAAAAATTAACAAGTGAGTTTATTTCAGGCCGCTTTCACATTTCATTCAGATATATGTGTGGTAGAATATCTTTTTAGATAGTATTTACATGCTACCCATATTTCAGCCCGTGTCGTATTGGCAAGAATGGAGACAAGCCTCTGCTTCGGTCACGTGTTCTTAGGATATCCTGATGCAACAAGTTTCAGTGACGATTGCCAGACGCAGGCTACTATTTCATCATACAGCTAAGCTATTATTTCGTTCTTGTAGTGTAGTAGAACGTTAATTATCATTTATTTGATGATCATCAATATAGGATCAAATATTCCATATATATTCTTTACAATGTGATTTATTATTGATATGGATTAGTATCTAATAAGTTTATTATTGATGTGCATTGTTATCTTATTAGTTGATTATTGATATGTATTTGTACCAATTAGTTTGTTATGGGTGGGCATTAGCATCTCATTATTTGTGCTAGAAACGCATTAGTTTCTCTGTACTAATCAACCCCACCAAAGTTTGTGGTGCGAGTCTGCTCAATATTTCATTTTATTTTACAGTCCATTTATTGCTTTAATATTTTCATGAGTAAGTAATCAAGAAATCCATAGGTACTGATTCTCTAGTTATCTTTAAAATTATTTACTTATATTATTTCCCTTTATCTGAAGGGTGGTCCTTCGATATTATTTAAATTTATTAGTATTAGTTTGAGTTAGATTTTCCCACATCCTTTTTGGTCGCCTTCGATGCACTACTTAATGCAGCTTTCTCACACATGTTAACTCAGTACGGCCCGTGCATGCACCAGAATTTGATGAAAAACTGTACTAAAATGGATCCATGAGTGTCGTCGGGGGTTGATCAGTCCAGGAGCTTAGTTAATAAGCACCAGGACTGACCAATCCTAATAACGATCATTGGTGCGGTGGTCACGTTACTGTGTACGTTAAGGGGGTGATCCTGGACGGCATGGGTTCGAATCCTGGCCGGGTCAAAGAGTTCGTGAGATATATATATATGTCATACCTAGGAGCCAGAACGCACTTCTCAGCCTACTATGCAAGGCCCAATTTGCCTAATAAGCCAAGTTTTCATGGAATAATGTTTTTTCGACTACCTAACCTAACCTAACTTTTTCGGCTACCTAACCTAACCTAACTTTGTTAGCTACCTAACCTAACCTAACCTAAAAGGATAGGTTAGGTTAGGTAGGTTTGGTAAGGTTTGGTCATATATCTACGTTAATTTTAACTTCAATAAAAAAAATTGACCTCATACATAATGAAATGGGTAGCTTTATCATTTCATAAGAAAAAATTAGAGAAAATATATTAATTCAAGAAAACTTGGCTTATTAGGCAAATCTGTCCATGCATAGTAGGCTGAGAAGTGAGTTCTGGCTACTAGGTACGACATATATATATATATATATATATATATATATATATATATATATATATATATATATATATATATATATATATATATATATATATATATATATATATATATATATATATATATGTCGTACCTAGTAGCCAGAACGCACTTCTCAGCCTACTATAAAAGGCTCGATTTGCCTAATAAGCCAAGTTTTCATGAATTAATTGTTTTTCGAGTACCTAACCTACCTAACCTAACCTAACCTAACTTTTTCGGCTACCAAACCGAACCTAACCTATAAAGATAGGTTAGGTGAGGTTAGGTAAGGGTTGGTTAGGTTCGGTCATATATCTACGTTAATTTTAACTCCAATAAAAAAAAATTGACCTCATACATAATGAAATGGGTAGCTTTATCATTTCATAAGAAAAAAAATAGAGAAAATATATTATTTCAGGAAAACTTGGCTTATTAGGCAAATCGGGCCTTGCATAGTAGGCTCAGAAGTGTGTATATATATATATATATATATATATATATATATATATATATATATATATATATATATATATATATATATATATATATATATATATATATATATATATATATATATATATATATATATATATATATTATTAAATATGACCGAAAAAGTAAGATTAATAATTCTAACACGAATTTTCTCAATCTTTCGTACATTACGCTTCACTGTTGGAGGTAAATCAAAAATCACTTCTCCAAAATTCATTTTTATTTCTAGTCTGACGTGACACGGGCGCGTTTCGTAAAACTTATTACATTTTCAAAGACTTCACAAATACACAACTGATTAGAACTTACGTCTCTCTGATATTATATCTACATTTGAGTGAGGTGGGAAGGGTGATGTGGCATTAACACAAGACAGAACAGGAGGGGATATTAATAGGGTATTAAAAGTATCAACACAAGACAGAACAGAAACAATGGGTATTGAATAGAAGTGTTTGTAGAAAGCCTATTGGTCCATATTTCTTGATGCTTCTATATTGGAGCGGAGTCTTGAGGTGGGTAGAATATAGTTGTGCAATAATTGGCTGTTGATTGCTGGTGTTGACTTCTTGATGTGTAGTGCCTCGCAAACGTCAAGCCGCCTGCTATCGCTGTATCTATCGATGATTTCTGTGTTGTTTACTAGGATTTCTCTGGCGATGGTTTGGTTATGGGAAGAGATTATATGTTCCTTAATGGAGCCCTGTTGCTTATGCATCGTTAAACGCCTAGAAAGAGATGTTGTTGTCTTGCCTATATACTGGGTTTTTTGGAGCTTACAGTCCCCAAGTGGGCATTTGAAGGCATAGACGACGTTAGTCTCTTTTAAAGCGTTCTGTTTTGTGTCTGGAGAGTTTCTCATGAGTAGGCTGGCCGTTTTTCTGGTTTTATAGTAAATCGTCAGTTGTATCCTCTGATTTTTGTCTGTAGGGATAACGTTTCTATTAACAATATCTTTCAGGACCCTTTCCTCCGTTTTATGAGCTGTGGAAAAGAAGTTCCTGTAAAATAGTCTAATAGGGGGTATAGGTGTTGTGTTAGTTGTGTCTTCAGAGGTTGCATGGCTTTTCACTTTCCTTCTTATGATGTCTTCGATGAAACCATTGGAGAAGCCGTTATTGACCAGGACCTGCCTTACCCTACAGAGTTCTTCGTCGACTTGCTTCCATTCTGAGCTGTGGCTGAGAGCACGGTCGACGTATGCGTTAACAACACTCCTCTTGTACCTGTCGGGGCAGTCGCTGTTGGCATTTAGGCACATTCCTATGTTTGTTTCCTTAGTGTAGACTGCAGTGTGGAAACCTCCGCCCTTTTCCATGACTGTTACATCTAGAAAAGGCAGCTTCCCATCCTTTTCCGTCTCGTAAGTGAAACGCAGCACGGAACTCTGCTCAAATGCCTCCTTCAGCTCCTGCAGATGTCTGACATCAGGTACCTGTGTAAAAATGTCGTCAACATACCTGCAGTATATGGCCGGTTTCAAGTTCATGTCGACTAAGACTTTTTGCTCGATGGTACCCATGTAGAAGTTTGCAAACAGGACACCTAGGGGAGAACCCATGGCGACCCCATCTACTTGCTTATACATGTGCCCATCCGGGCTCAAGAAGGGTGCCTCTTTAGTACAAGCTTGGAGTAGTTTCCTCAGAATACTTTCTGGCATGTCAAGAGGAGTACAGGCTGGATCACGATACACTCTGTCGGCTATCATTCCGATTGTCTCGTCCACAGGTACGTTGGTAAACAGCGATTCTACGTCCAACGAGGCTCTTATCCCTGTGGCCCGTGTGCCCCGCAGTAAGTCCACAAATTCCTTTGGAGACTTCAAGCTGAAGGCGCAAGGAACATAAGGAGTCAGCAGGCCGTTGAGTCGCTTCGCCAGTCTGTACGTGGGTGTGGGTATCTGGCTAATGATTGGCCGAAGTGGGTTTCCAGGCTTGTGCGTCTTGACATTTCCATACGCATATCCAGGTTTATATTCCCCAATGATCTTTGGCAGGTGGAGTCCGGATTTCTTGGCGTTCACAGTTTCGATCAGTTTGTTGACCTTTGCTTTTAATTCGGCTGTAGTGTCCTTCGTTACCCTTTGGAACTTAGTTTGGTCAGAGAGTATGATGTTCATTTTCGCCAGATATTCGTCTTTTTTAAGAATGACATATATTGGCGACTTGTCACCTCTCCTGACAACTATCTCCTTGTTCTCACGAAGGTTTTTAGCTGCCGCTTTAAGCTCGGGGGACAGTATGGTGCTTCTGTAGTTGCCTCGATTCTTTCCTCCTTCTGCAATAAGTTCTGTTTGTAAGGTATCTTTGGTAGTAACCTTCTTTTGTGTCTCGAGGTCGAATATGTCGTCCAACAGAATTTCCAACTCTACTTTCCGGGCCATTTCACTCGGTCTGGACATAACATGACAGTTTATGCCCAGATTTAGGAGAGTGACTTGGTCCTCAGTGAGGTTAATTCCTGCAAGGTTCAGGAAGCCATCTCTTGGTCGTGGAATTGTCATAGGTCCTCCATATAATGTTGTTAGTTTCTTGATAATCCTTGTTTCAGTGCTGAGGTGATGTTGGTCTGTGAGGATGTCGAGGTGTTGTTCAATGCGGGTACGGATACTATGGTCGATGTTGCTATTTCTCCACTCGTTTGTAGCATGAAGTAGTTGCGTTTTGTTGTCTTTGATTTCATTCTCTGCCTTGTATATCTGATCACGAATCAGATCCTGGCGATATTTTATCGTGAAGGCTTGATTCCTTGCTGCTGGGTCGTGCACTTTAATATTAGTATATTTTGGTAGCAGTCTTTCCTGTAGACATATATTATTAAATATGACCGAAAAAGTAAGATTAATAATTCTAACACGAATTTTCTCAATCTTTCGTACATTACGCTTCACTGTTGGAGGTAAATCAAAAATCACTTCTCCAAAATTCATTTTTATTTCTAGTCTGACGCGACACGGGCGCGTTTCGTAAAACTTATTACATTTTCAAAGACTTCACAAATACACAACTGATTAGAACTTACGTCTCTCTGATATTATATCTACATTTGAGTGAGGTGGGAAGGGTAATGTGGCATTAACACAAGACAGAACAGGAGGGGATATTAATAGGGTATTAAAAGTATCAACACAAGACAGAACAGAAACAATGGGTATTGTTTACATATAATCTCTTCCCATAACCAAACCATCGCCAGAGAAATCCTAGTAAAAAACACAGAAATCATCGATAGATACAGCGATAGCAGCCGGCTTGACGTTTGCGAGGCACTACACATCAAGCAGTCAACACCAGCAATCAACAGCCAATTATTGCACAACTATATTCTACCCACCTCAAGACTCCGCTCCAATATAGAAGCATCAAGAAATATGGACCAATAGGCTTTCTACAAACACTTCTATTCAATACCCATTGTTTCTGTTCTGTCTTGTGTTGATACTTTTAATACCCTATTAATATCCCCTCCTGTTCTGTCTTGTGTTAATGCCACATCACCCTTCCCACCTCACTCAAATGTAGATATAATATCAGAGAGACGTAAGTTCTAATCAGTTGTGTATTTGTGAAGTCTTTGAAAATGTAATAAGTTTTACGAAACTGCGCCCGTGTCGCGTCAGACTAGAAATAAAAATGAATTTTGGAGAAGTGATTTTTGATTTACCTCCAACAGTGAAGCGTAATGTACGAAAGATTGAGAAAATTCGTGTTAGAATTATTAATCTTACTTTTTCGGTCATATTTAATAATATATGTCTACAGGAAAGACTGCTACCAAAATATACTAATATTAAAGTGCACGACCCAGCAGCAAGGAATCAAGCCTTCACGATAAAATATCGCCAGGATCTGATTCGTGATCAGATATACAAGGCAGAGAATGAAATCAAAGACAACAAAACGCAACTACTTCATGCTACAAACGAGTGGAGAAATAGCAACATCGACCATAGTATCCGTACCCGCATTGAACAACACCTCGACATCCTCACAGACCAACATCACCTCAGCACTGAAACAAGGATTATCAAGAAACTAACAACATTATATGGAGGACCTATGGCAATTCCACGACCAAGAGATGGCTTCCTGAACCTTGCAGGAATTAACCTCACTGAGGACCAAGTCACTCTCCTAAATCTGGGCATAAACTGTCATGTTATGTCCAGACCGAGTGAAATGGCCCGGAAAGTAGAGTTGGAAATTCTGTTGGACGACATATTCGACCTCGAGACACAAAAGAAGGTCACTACCAAAGATACCTTACAAGCAGAACTTATTGCAGAAGGAGGAAAGAATCGAGGCAACTACAGAAGCACCATACTGTCCCCCGAGCTTTAAGCGGCAGCTAAAAACCTTCGTGAGAACAAGGAGATAGTTGTCAGGAGAGGTGACAAGTCGCCAATATATGTCATTCTTAAAAAAGACGAATATCTGGCGAAAATGAACATCATACTCTCTGACCAAACTAAGTTCCAAAGGGTAACGAAGGACACTACAGCCGAATTAAAAGCAAAGGTCAACAAACTGATCGAAACTGTGAACGCCAAGAAATCCGGACTCCACCTGCCAAAGATCATTGGGGAATATAAACCTGGATATGCGTATGGAAATGTCAAGACGCACAAGCCTGGAAACCCACTTTGGCCAATCATTAGCCAGATACCCACACCCACGTACAGACTGGCGAAGCGACTCAACGGCCTGCTGACTCCTTATGTTCCTTGCGCCTTCAGCCTGAAGTCTCCAAAGGAATTTGTGGACTTACTGCGGGGCACACGGGCCACAGGGATAAGAGCCTCGTTGGACGTAGAATCGCTGTTTACCAACGTACCTGTGGACGAGACAATCGGAATGATAGCCGACAGAGTGTATCGTGATCCAGCCTGTACTCCTCTTGACATGCCAGAAAGTATTCTGAGGAAACTACTCCAAGCTTGTACTAAAGAGGCACCCTTCTTGAGCCCGGATGGGCACATGTATAAGCAAGTAGATGGGGTCGCCATGGGTTCTCCCCTAGGTGTCCTGTTTGCAAACTTCTACATGGGTACCATCGAGCAAAAAGTCTTAGTCGACATGAACTTGAAACCGGCCATATACTGCAGGTATGTTGACGACATTTTTACACAGGTACCTGATGTCAGACATCTGCAGGAGCTGAAGGAGGCATTTGAGCAGAGTTCCGTGCTGCGTTTCACTTACGAGACGGAAAAGGATGGGAAGCTGCCTTTTCTAGATGTAACAGTCATGGAAAAGGGCGGAGGTTTCCACACTGCAGTCTACACTAAGGAAACAAACATAGGAATGTGCCTAAATGCCAACAGCGACTGCCCCGACAGGTACAAGAGGAGTGTTGTTAACGCATACGTCGACCGTGCTCTCAGCCACAGCTCAGAATGGAAGCAAGTCGACGAAGAACTCTGTAGGGTAAGGCAGGTCCTAGTCAATAACGGCTTCTCCAATGGTTTCATCGAAGACATCATAAGAAGGAAAGTGAAAAGCCATGCAACCTCTGAAGAGACAACTAACACAACACCTATACCCCCTATTAGACTATTTTACAGGAACTTCTTTTCCACAGCTCATAAAACGGAGGAAAGGGTCCTGAAAGATATTGTTAATAGAAACGTTATCCCTACAGACAAAAATCAGAGGATACAACTGACGATTTACTATAAAACCAGAAAAACGGCCAGCCTACTCATGAGAAACTCTCCAGACACAAAACAGAACGCTTTAAAAGAGACTAACGTCGTCTATGCCTTCAAATGCCCACTTGGGGACTGTAAGCTCCAAAAAACCCAGTATATAGGCAAGACAACAACATCTCTTTCTAGGCGTTTAACGATGAATAAGCAACAGGGCTCCATTAAGGAACATATAATCTCTTCCCATAACCAAACCATCGCCAGAGAAATCCTAGTAAACAACACAGAAATCATCGATAGATACAGCGATAGCAGGCGGCTTGACGTTTGCGAGGCACTACACATCAAGAAGTCAACACCAGCAATCAACAGCCAATTATTGCACAACTATATTCTACCCACCTCAAGACTCCGCTCCAATATAGAAGCATCAAGAAATATGGACCAATAGGCTTTCTACAAACACTTCTATTCAATACCCATTGTTTCTGTTCTGTCTTGTGTTGATACTTTTAATACCCTATTAATATCCCCTCCTGTTCTGTCTTGTGTTAATGCCACATCACCCTTCCCACCTCACTCAAATGTAGATATAATATCAGAGAGACGTAAGTTCTAATCAGTTGTGTATTTGTGAAGTCTTTGAAAATGTAATAAGTTTTACGAAACGCGCCCGTGTCGCGTCAGACTAGAAATAAAAATGAATTTTGGAGAAGTGATTTTTGATTTACCTCCAACAGTGAAGCGTAATGTACGAAAGATTGAGAAAATTCGTGTTAGAATTATTAATCTTACTTTTTCGGTCATATTTAATAATATATGTCTACAGGAAAAACTGCTACCAAAATATACTAATATTAAAGTGCACGACCCAGCAGCAAGGAATCAAGCCTTCACGATAAAATATCGCCAGGATCTGATTCGTGATCAGATATACAAGGCAGAGAATGAAATCAAAGACAACAAAACGCAACTACTTCATGCTACAAACGAGTGGAGAAATAGCAACATCGACCATAGTATCCGTACCCGCATTGAACAACACCTCGACATCCTCACAGACCAACATCACCTCAGCACTGAAACAAGGATTATCAAGAAACTAACAACATTATATGGAGGACCTATGGCAATTCCACGACCAAGAGATGGCTTCCTGAACCTTGCAGGAATTAACCTCACTGAGGACCAAGTCACTCTCCTAAATCTGGGCATAAACTGTCATGTTATGTCCAGACCGAGTGAAATGGCCCGGAAAGTAGAGTTGGAAATTCTGTTGGACGACATATTCGACCTCGAGACACAAAAGAAGGTCACTACCAAAGATACCTTACAAGCAGAACTTATTGCAGAAGGAGGAAAGAATCGAGGCAACTACAGAAGCACCATACTGTCCCCCGAGCTTTAAGCGGCAGCTAAAAACCTTCGTGAGAACAAGGAGATAGTTGTCAGGAGAGGTGACAAGTCGCCAATATATGTCATTCTTAAAAAAGACGAATATCTGGCGAAAATGAACATCATACTCTCTGACCAAACTAAGTTCCAAAGGGTAACGAAGGACACTACAGCCGAATTAAAAGCAAAGGTCAACAAACTGATCGAAACTGTGAACGCCAAGAAATCCGGACTCCACCTGCCAAAGATCATTGGGGAATATAAACCTGGATATGCGTATGGAAATGTCAAGACGCACAAGCCTGGAAACCCACTTTGGCCAATCATTAGCCAGATACCCACACCCACGTACAGACTGGCGAAGCGACTCAACGGCCTGCTGACTCCTTATGTTCCTTGCGCCTTCAGCCTGAAGTCTCCAAAGGAATTTGTGGACTTACTGCGGGGCACACGGGCCACAGGGATAAGAGCCTCGTTGGACGTAGAATCGCTGTTTACCAACGTACCTGTGGACGAGACAATCGGAATGATAGCCGACAGAGTGTATCGTGATCCAGCCTGTACTCCTCTTGACATGCCAGAAAGTATTCTGAGGAAACTACTCCAAGCTTGTACTAAAGAGGCACCCTTCTTGAGCCCGGATGGGCACATGTATAAGCAAGTAGATGGGGTCGCCATGGGTTCTCCCCTAGGTGTCCTGTTTGCAAACTTCTACATGGGTACCATCGAGCAAAAAGTCTTAGTCGACATGAACTTGAAACCGGCCATATACTGCAGGTATGTTGACGACATTTTTACACAGGTACCTGATGTCAGACATCTGCAGGAGCTGAAGGAGGCATTTGAGCAGAGTTCCGTGCTGCGTTTCACTTACGAGACGGAAAAGGATGGGAAGCTGCCTTTTCTAGATGTAACAGTCATGGAAAAGGGCGGAGGTTTCCACACTGCAGTCTACACTAAGGAAACAAACATAGGAATGTGCCTAAATGCCAACAGCGACTGCCCCGACAGGTACAAGAGGAGTGTTGTTAACGCATACGTCGACCGTGCTCTCAGCCACAGCTCAGAATGGAAGCAAGTCGACGAAGAACTCTGTAGGGTAAGGCAGGTCCTAGTCAATAACGGCTTCTCCAATGGTTTCATCGAAGACATCATAAGAAGGAAAGTGAAAAGCCATGCAACCTCTGAAGAGACAACTAACACAACACCTATACCCCCTATTAGACTATTTTACAGGAACTTCTTTTCCACAGCTCATAAAACGGAGGAAAGGGTCCTGAAAGATATTGTTAATAGAAACGTTATCCCTACAGACAAAAATCAGAGGATACAACTGACGATTTACTAATAAAACCAGAAAAACGGCCAGCCTACTCATGAGAAACTCTCCAGACACAAAACAGAACGCTTTAAAAGAGACTAACGTCGTCTATGCCTTCAAATGCCCACTTGGGGACTGTAAGCTCCAAAAAACCCAGTATATAGGCAAGACAACAACATCTCTTTCTAGGCGTTTAACGATGAATAAGCAACAGGGCTCCATTAAGGAACATATAATCTCTTCCCATAACCAAACCATCGCCAGAGAAATCCTAGTAAACAACACAGAAATCATCGATAGATACAGCGATAGCAGGCGGCTTGACGTTTGCGAGGCACTACACATCAAGAAGTCAACACCAGCAATCAACAGCCAATTATTGCACAACTATATTCTACCCACCTCAAGACTCCGCTCCAATATAGAAGCATCAAGAAATATGGACCAATAGGCTTTCTACAAACACTTCTATTCAATACCCATTGTTTCTGTTCTGTCTTGTGTTGATACTTTTAATACCCTATTAATATCCCCTCCTGTTCTGTCTTGTGTTAATGCCACATCACCCTTCCCACCTCACTCAAATGTAGATATAATATCAGAGAGACGTAAGTTCTAATCAGTTGTGTATTTGTGAAGTCTTTGAAAATGTAATAAGTTTTACGAAACGCGCCCGTGTCGCGTCAGACTAGAAATAAAAATGAATTTTGGAGAAGTGATTTTTGATTTACCTCCAACAGTGAAGCGTAATGTACGAAAGATTGAGAAAATTCGTGTTAGAATTATTAATCTTACTTTTTCGGTCATATTTAATAATATATGTCTACAGGAAAAACTGCTACCAAAATATACTAATATTAAAGTGCACGACCCAGCAGCAAGGAATCAAGCCTTCACGATAAAATATCGCCAGGATCTGATTCGTGATCAGATATACAAGGCAGAGAATGAAATCAAAGACAACAAAACGCAACTACTTCATGCTACAAACGAGTGGAGAAATAGCAACATCGACCATAGTATCCGTACCCGCATTGAACAACACCTCGACATCCTCACAGACCAACATCACCTCAGCACTGAAACAAGGATTATCAAGAAACTAACAACATTATATGGAGGACCTATGGCAATTCCACGACCAAGAGATGGCTTCCTGAACCTTGCAGGAATTAACCTCACTGAGGACCAAGTCACTCTCCTAAATCTGGGCATAAACTGTCATGTTATGTCCAGACCGAGTGAAATGGCCCGGAAAGTAGAGTTGGAAATTCTGTTGGACGACATATTCGACCTCGAGACACAAAAGAAGGTCACTACCAAAGATACCTTACAAGCAGAACTTATTGCAGAAGGAGGAAAGAATCGAGGCAACTACAGAAGCACCATACTGTCCCCCGAGCTTTAAGCGGCAGCTAAAAACCTTCGTGAGAACAAGGAGATAGTTGTCAGGAGAGGTGACAAGTCGCCAATATATGTCATTCTTAAAAAAGACGAATATCTGGCGAAAATGAACATCATACTCTCTGACCAAACTAAGTTCCAAAGGGTAACGAAGGACACTACAGCCGAATTAAAAGCAAAGGTCAACAAACTGATCGAAACTGTGAACGCCAAGAAATCCGGACTCCACCTGCCAAAGATCATTGGGGAATATAAACCTGGATATGCGTATGGAAATGTCAAGACGCACAAGCCTGGAAACCCACTTTGGCCAATCATTAGCCAGATACCCACACCCACGTACAGACTGGCGAAGCGACTCAACGGCCTGCTGACTCCTTATGTTCCTTGCGCCTTCAGCCTGAAGTCTCCAAAGGAATTTGTGGACTTACTGCGGGGCACACGGGCCACAGGGATAAGAGCCTCGTTGGACGTAGAATCGCTGTTTACCAACGTACCTGTGGACGAGACAATCGGAATGATAGCCGACAGAGTGTATCGTGATCCAGCCTGTACTCCTCTTGACATGCCAGAAAGTATTCTGAGGAAACTACTCCAAGCTTGTACTAAAGAGGCACCCTTCTTGAGCCCGGATGGGCACATGTATAAGCAAGTAGATGGGGTCGCCATGGGTTCTCCCCTAGGTGTCCTGTTTGCAAACTTCTACATGGGTACCATCGAGCAAAAAGTCTTAGTCGACATGAACTTGAAACCGGCCATATACTGCAGGTATGTTGACGACATTTTTACACAGGTACCTGATGTCAGACATCTGCAGGAGCTGAAGGAGGCATTTGAGCAGAGTTCCGTGCTGCGTTTCACTTACGAGACGGAAAAGGATGGGAAGCTGCCTTTTCTAGATGTAACAGTCATGGAAAAGGGCGGAGGTTTCCACACTGCAGTCTACACTAAGGAAACAAACATAGGAATGTGCCTAAATGCCAACAGCGACTGCCCCGACAGGTACAAGAGGAGTGTTGTTAACGCATACGTCGACCGTGCTCTCAGCCACAGCTCAGAATGGAAGCAAGTCGACGAAGAACTCTGTAGGGTAAGGCAGGTCCTAGTCAATAACGGCTTCTCCAATGGTTTCATCGAAGACATCATAAGAAGGAAAGTGAAAAGCCATGCAACCTCTGAAGAGACAACTAACACAACACCTATACCCCCTATTAGACTATTTTACAGGAACTTCTTTTCCACAGCTCATAAAACGGAGGAAAGGGTCCTGAAAGATATTGTTAATAGAAACGTTATCCCTACAGACAAAAATCAGAGGATACAACTGACGATTTACAATAAAACCAGAAAAACGGCCAGCCTACTCATGAGAAACTCTCCAGACACAAAACAGAACGCTTTAAAAGAGACTAACGTCGTCTATGCCTTCAAATGCCCACTTGGGGACTGTAAGCTCCAAAAAACCCAGTATATAGGCAAGACAACAACATCTCTTTCTAGGCGTTTAACGATGAATAAGCAACAGGGCTCCATTAAGGAACATATAATCTCTTCCCATAACCAAACCATCGCCAGAGAAATCCTAGTAAACAACACAGAAATCATCGATAGATACAGCGATAGCAGGCGGCTTGACGTTTGCGAGGCACTACACATCAAGAAGTCAACACCAGCAATCAACAGCCAATTATTGCACAACTATATTCTACCCACCTCAAGACTCCGCTCCAATATAGAAGCATCAAGAAATATGGACCAATAGGCTTTCTACAAACACTTCTATTCAATACCCATTGTTTCTGTTCTGTCTTGTGTTGATACTTTTAATACCCTATTAATATCCCCTCCTGTTCTGTCTTGTGTTAATGCCACATCACCCTTCCCACCTCACTCAAATGTAGATATAATATCAGAGAGACGTAAGTTCTAATCAGTTGTGTATTTGTGAAGTCTTTGAAAATGTAATAAGTTTTACGAAACGCGCCCGTGTCGCGTCAGACTAGAAATAAAAATGAATTTTGGAGAAGTGATTTTTGATTTACCTCCAACAGTGAAGCGTAATGTACGAAAGATTGAGAAAATTCGTGTTAGAATTTTTAATCTTACTTTTTCGGTCATATTTAATAATATATGTCTACAGGAAGGACTGCTACCAAAATATACTAATATATATATATATATATATATATATATATATATATATATATATATATATATATATATATATATATATATATATATATATATATATATATATATATATATATATATATATATATATATATATATATATTAGTATATTTTGGTAGCAGTCCTTCCTGTAGACATATATTATTAAATATGACCGAAAAAGTAAGATTAATAATTCTAACACGAATTTTCTCTATCCTTCTTACGTTTCTTTTCACTGTTGATGGTAATTCAAAGATCAATTCTCCAACATTCATTTTTATTTCTAGTCTGACGCGGCTCTTGAGCACGTTTCGTAAAACTTATTACATTTTCAAAGACTTTAGTTTACAAACACACAACTTAAACTGAATAGAGCTTGCACATCTTCGAGTTTATATCTACATTTGGGTGAGGTGGATGAGGTGAAAACAAACTTTCAACAATGGGTATTGAATGGGTATTAAATTCAAACACAAGACAGAACACGGAACAATGGGTATTGAATGAAAGTAATTGTAGAAATCCTATTGGTCCATATTTCTTGATGCTTCTATATTGGAGCGGAGTCTTGAAGTGGGTAGAATATAGTTGTGCATTAATTGGCTGTTGATTGCTGGTGTTGACTTCTTGATGTGTAGTGCCTCACAGACATCAAGCCGCCTGCTATCGCTGTATCTGTCGATGATTTCTGTGTTGTTTGCTAAGATTTCTCTGGTGATGGTTTGTTTGTGGGAAGAGATTATATGTTCCTTAATGGAGCCCTGTTGCTTATGCATCGTTAATCGCCTGGAAAGACATGTTGTTGTCTTGCCTATATACTGGGTTTTTTGAGGCTTACAGTCCCCAAGAGGGCATTTGAAGGCATAGACGACGTTGGTCTCTTTTAAAGCGTTCTGCTTTGTGTCTGGAGAGTTTCTCATGAGTAGGCTGGCCGTTTTTCTGGTTTTATAGTAAATCGTCAGTTGTATCCTCTGATTTTTGTCTGTAAGGATAACGTTTCTACTGACAATATCTTTCAGGACCCTTTCCTCCGTTTTATGGGCTGTGGAAAAGAAGTTCCTGTAAAATAGTCTAATAGGGGGTATAGGTGTTGTGTTAGTTGTCTCTTCAGAGGTTGCATGGCGTTTCACTTTCCTTCTTATGATGTCTTCCACGAAACCATTGGAGAAGCCATTGTTGACTAGGACCTGCCTTACCCTACTGAATTCTTCGTCGACTTGCTTCCATTCTGAGCTGTGGCTGAGGGCACGGTCGACATAAGCGTTAACAACACTCCTCTTGTACCTGTCTGGGCAGTCACTGTTGGCATTCAGGCACATTCCTATGTTTGTTTCCTTAGTGTAGACTGCAGTGTGGAAAACTCCACTCCTTTCCATGACTGTTACATCTAGAAAGGGCAGCTTCCCATCCTTCTCCATCTCGTAAGTGAAACGCAATACAGAATTCGGCTGAAATGCCTCCTTCAGCTCCTGCAGATGTCTGACATCAGGTACCTGTGTAAAAATGTCGTCAACATACCTGCAGTATATGGCCGGTTTCAAGTTCATGTCGACTAAGACTTTTTGCTCGATGGTACCCATGTAGAAGTTTGCAAACAGGACACCTAGGGGAGAACCCATGGCGACCCCATCTACTTGCTTATACATGTGTCCATCTGGGCTCAAGAAGGGTGCCTCTTTAGTACAAGCTTGGAGTAGTTTCCTTAGACTGTTTTCTGGTATGTCAAGAGGAGTACAGGCCGGATCACGGTACACTCTGTCGGCTATCATGTCGGCTATATGTTTGAATTTAATACCCATTCAATACCCATTGTTGAAAGTTTGTTTTCACCTCATCCACCTCACCCAAATGTATATATAAACTCGAAGATGTGCAAGCTCTATTCAGTTTCAGTTGTGTGTTTGTAAACTAAAGTCTTTGAAAATGTAATAAGTTTTACGAAACGCGCTCAAGTGTCGTGTCAGACTAGAAATAAAAATGAATTATGGAGAATTGATCTTTGAATTACCATCAACAGTGAAAAGAAACGTAAGATATAGAAAATTCGTGTTAGAATTATTAATATTACTTTTTCGGTCATATATATATATATATATATATATATATATATATATATATTTATATATATATATATATATATATATATATATATATATATATATATATATATATATATATATATATATATATATATATATATATATATATATATATATATATGTCGTACCTAGTAGCCAGAACGCAATTCTCAGCCTACTATACAAGGCTCGATTTGCCTAATTAGCCAAGTTTTCCTGAATTATTATATTTTCTCAATTTTTTTTCTTATGAAATGATAAAGCTACTCATTTCATTACGTATGAGGTCAATATTTTTTTATTGGAGTTAAAATTAACGTAGAAATATGACCGAACATAACCAACCCTACCTAACCTAACCTAATCTAT
The DNA here is from genome assembly GCF_040958095.1 of Procambarus clarkii. Taxonomy (NCBI): domain Eukaryota; kingdom Metazoa; phylum Arthropoda; class Malacostraca; order Decapoda; family Cambaridae; genus Procambarus; species Procambarus clarkii. The sequence continues at coordinate 23,467,521 of NC_091231.1, read as the reverse complement.
CTTTATAGGTTAGGTTAGGTAGCCGAAAAAGTTAGGTTAGGTTAGGTAGGTTAGGTAGTCGAAAAATAATTAATTCATGAAAACTTGGCTTATTAGGCAAATCGGGCCTTGCATAGTAGGCAGAGAAGTGCGTTCTGGCTACTAGGTACGACATATATATATATATATATATATATATATATATATATATATATATATATATATATATATATATATATATATATATATATATATAAGGCACAACTCTCCTAAACACGAGAGTGAAGTATAGAACTTTAGAACACTTTCCCACCAGGAGACTCGAACCCTAGCCAGCACAGAAGCCTTCCAGCAACTGGCATAACAGGTACGCCTTAACCCGCTCCACCACCCGCTCAGACCCTTAAAAGAGATGGTAATTTTGGAGTATTTAAATACACCAAAGATCACCACCTCCCAAGAGCACTAGAGCAAGTGAGGGGTCATTTAGACGTTAATTTCATCAAGTCCCTGTTAATATGGGAAGACACAGTGTCTATGCTTAAGGCACAACTCTCCTAAACACGAGAGTGAAGTATAGAACTTTAGAACACTTTCCCACCAGGAGACTCGAACCCTAGCCAGCACAGAAGCCTTCCAGCAACTGGCATAACAGGTACGCCTTAACCCGCTCCACCACCCGCTCAGACCCTTAAAAGAGATGGTAATTTTGGAGTATTTAAATACACCAAAGATCACCACCTCCCAAGAGCACTAGAGCAAGTGAGGGGTCATTTAGACGTTAATTTCATCAAGTCCCTGTTAATATGGGAAGACACAGTGTCTATGCTTAAGGCACAACTCTCCTAAACACGAGAGTGAAGTATAGAACTTTAGAACACTTTCCCACCAGGAGACTCGAACCCTAGCCAGCACAGAAGCCTTCCAGCCACTGGCATAACAGGTACGCCTTAACCCGCTCCACCACCCGCTCAGACCCTTAAAAGAGATGGTAATTTTGGAGTATTTAAATACACCAAAGATCACCACCTCCCAAGAGCACTAGAGCAAGTGAGGGGTCATTTAGACGTTAATTTCATCAAGTCCCTGTTAATATGGGAAGACACAGTGTCTATGCTTAAGGCACAACTCTCCTAAACACGAGAGTGAAGTATAGAACTTTAGAACACTTTCCCACCAGGAGACTCGAACCCTAGCCAGCACAGAAGCCTTCCAGCAACTGGCATAACAGGTACGCCTTAACCCGCTCCACCACCCGCTCAGACCCTTAAAAGAGATGGTAATTTTGGAGTATTTAAATACACCAAAGATCACCACCTCCCAAGAGCACTAGAGCAAGTGAGGGGTCATTTAGACGTTAATTTCATCAAGTCCCTGTTAATATGGGAAGACACAGTGTCTATGCTTAAGGCACAACTCTCCTAAACACGAGAGTGAAGTATAGAACTTTAGAACACTTTCCCACCAGGAGACTCGAACCCTAGCCAGCACAGAAGCCTTCCAGCAACTGGCATAACAGGTACGCCTTAACCCGCTCCACCACCCGCTCAGACCCTTAAAAGAGATGGTAATTTTGGAGTATTTAAATACACCAAAGATCACCACCTCCCAAGAGCACTAGAGCAAGTGAGGGGTCATTTAGACGTTAATTTCATCAAGTCCCTGTTAATATGGGAAGACACAGTGTCTATGCTTAAGGCACAACTCTCCTAAACACGAGAGTGAAGTATAGAACTTTAGAACACTTTCCCACCAGGAGACTCGAACCCTAGCCAGCACAGAAGCCTTCCAGCCACTGGCATAACAGGTACGCCTTAACCCGCTCCACCACCCGCTCAGACCCTTAAAAGAGATGGTAATTTTGGAGTATTTAAATACACCAAAGATCACCACCTCCCAAGAGCACTAGAGCAAGTGAGGGGTCATTTAGACGTTAATTTCATCAAGTCCCTGTTAATATGGGAAGACACAGTGTCTATGCTTAAGGCACAACTCTCCTAAACACGAGAGTGAAGTATAGAACTTTAGAACACTTTCCCACCAGGAGACTCGAACCCTAGCCAGCACAGAAGCCTTCCAGCAACTGGCATAACAGGTACGCCTTAACCCGCTCCACCACCCGCTCAGACCCTTAAAAGAGAACACAGTGTCTATGCCTTAAGCATAGACACTGTGTCTTCCCATATTAACAGGGACTTGATGAAATTAACGTCTAAATGACCCCTCACTTGCTCTAGTGCTCTTGGGAGGTGGTGATCTTTGGTGTATTTAAATACTCCAAAATTACCATCTCTTTTAAGGGTCTGAGCGGGTGGTGGAGCGGGTTAAGGCGTACCTGTTATGCCAGTTGCTGGAAGACTTCTGTGCTGGCTAGGGTTCGAGTCTCCTGGTGGGAAAGTGTTCTAAAGTTCTATACTTCACTCTCGTGTTTAGGAGAGTTGTGCCTTAAGCATAGACACTGTGTCTTCCCATATTAACAGGGACTTGATGAAATTAACGTCTAAATGACCCCTCACTTGCTCTAGTGCTCTTGGGAGGTGGTGATCTTTGGTGTATTTAAATACTCCAAAATTACCATCTCTTTTAAGGGTCTGAGCGGGTGGTGGAGCGGGTTAAGGCGTACCTGTTATGCAAGTTGCTGGAAGGCTTCTGTGCTGGCTAGGGTTCGAGTCTCCTGGTGGGAAAGTGTTCTAAAGTTCTATACTTCACTCTCGTGTTTAGGAGAGTTGTGCCTTAAGCATAGACACTGTGTCTTCCCATATTAACAGGGACTTGATGAAATTAACGTCTAAATGACCCCTCACTTGCTCTAGTGCTCTTGGGAGGTGGTGATCTTTGGTGTATTTAAATACTCCAAAATTACCATCTCTTTTAAGGGTCTGAGCGGGTGGTGGAGCGGGTTAAGGCGTACCTGTTATGCCAGTTGCTGGAAGGCTTCTGTGCTGGCTAGGGTTCGAGTCTCCTGGTGGGAAAGTGTTCTAAAGATATATATATATATATATATATATATATATATATATATATATATATATATATATATATATATATATATATATATATATATATATATATATATATATATATATAATATATATATATATATATATATATATATATATATATATATATATATATATATATATATATATATATATATATATATATATATATGTATATATATATATATATATATATATATATATATATATATATATATACATATAAATATATATATATATATATATATACATATAAATATATATATATATATGTCGTACCTAGTAGCCAGAACGCACTTCTCAGCCTACTATGCAAGGCCCGATTTGCCTAATAAGCCAAGTTTTCATGAATTAATTGTTTTTCGACTACCTAACCTACCTAACCTAACCTAACCTAACTTTTTCCGCTACCTAACCTAACCTAACCTATAAAGATAGGTTAGGTTAGGTTAGGTAGGGTTGGTTAGGTTCGGTCATATATCTACGTTAATTTTAACTCCAATAAAAAAAAATTCACCTCATTCGTAATGAAATGGGTAGCTTTATCATTTCATAAGAAAAAAATTAGAGAAAATATATTAATTCAGGAAAACTTTGCTTATTAGGCAAATCGGGCCTTGCATAGTAGGCATAGAAGTGAGTTCTGGCTACTAGGTACGACATATATATATATATATATATATATATATATATATATATATATATATATATATATATATATATATATATATATATATATATATTTATATATGTCGTACCTAGTAGCCAGAACGCACTTTTTGGCCTACTATGCAAGACCTGATTTGCCTAATAAGCCAAGTTTTCCTGAATTATTATATTTTCTCTAATTTTTATCTTATGAAATGATAAAGCTACCCATTTCTTTATGTTTGAGGTCAATTTTTTTTATTCAAGTTAAAATTAACGTAGATATATGACCGAACCTAACCAACCCTACCTAACCTAACCTAACATATATATATATATATATATATATATATATATATATATATATATATATATATATATATATATATATATATATATATATATATATGTCGTACCTAGTAGCCAGAACTCACTTCTCAGCCTAATATGCAAGGCCTGATTTGCCTAATAAGCCTAGTTTTCATGAATTAATGTTTTTTCGACAACCTAACCTACCTAACCTAACCTAACCTAACGTTTTCGGCTACCTAACCTAACCTAACCTATAAAGATAGGTTAGGTTAGGTTAGGTAGGGTTGGTTAAGTTCGGTCATATATCTACGTTAATTTTTACTCCAATATAAAAAAATTGATCTCATACATAATGAAATGGGTAGCTTCATCATTTCATAAGAAAAAAATTAGAGAAAATATATTAATTCAGTAAAACTAGGCTTATTAGGCAAATCGGGCTTCGCATAGTAGGCTGAGAAGTGAGTTCTGGCTACTAGGTACGACATATATATATATATATATATATATTTATATATGTCGTACCTAGTAGCCAGAACGCACTTTTTGGCCTACTATGCAAGACCTGATTTACCTA